>NC_056747.1:1252001980-1252096980 GCF_019279795.1 Protopterus annectens
GCTTTATGTTTTTTACTGTAGCACTGTAGTGGCCTGGATGTTCAGCTTCTACCATCTGCTTTTCACCCACTGCATATATTAAAAATTACGTGCCATATATGATATGCAGATCAACCTCCAGTGGCAGTCATTCCTAGAAGTCCTGAACCCATTCATCACAGCCACTGATGCCAAGAATAACACTGTCTTGTTTCCCAGCCTTTTGTGGGATGTTCTCTTAGGTTCATAGGTTGGTTCATAGATTGGTACTAGGCTATCGGCCCTAGGGCCTATACAAGCCTAGCCATAACAATTCCCTGGATATTTCTTCCCACAATATTTACTTCCCTGGACGATTATTGTAAGCTATGTGGCTACCAAGGCAGCTACATTTATTACCGGACAGTAAAGATGATGAAGAATGAGAGTGAGTGGGATCTGAGGATGGAGGAAAGGGGCTGGAGAGCCTTACCTTTATCTGTTGAAGAGGAAGGTCAAAGACGAAACTCAAATACCTGATGAAAATTTGGAAGAACAGTTCTAACACCATCTGGAGGACCTCTTCACTGCCCAACTAAAGCTGACTAGGAAAGCTTATTACATCATGTAAACTCAATATCTTGGAAAAACAGAAAGAGAGAAATAAATCTTGCAGCTAGCACAGAGGATTAAGTCTATGAACTATTTCTGTTCTAGGGAACTGGGCTAGCCTCCTCAATAGTCTCTTAAATGCCTGACAGCTACTTACCAAGCAATAGTATGCACTGAAAGTCATAATACTAAACAGTGGTATGCACTGAAAGTCATAATACTTATTAAATGATGGTATGCTCTGAAAGTCATAACACTTATTAAATCATGGTATGCACTGAAAGTCATAACACTTATTAAATGATGGTATGCACTGAAAGTCATAATACTTACAAAACAATGGTATGCACTGAAAGTCATAATACTTACTAAATGATGGTATACACTGAAAGTCATAATACTTACTAAACGATGGTATACACTGAAAGTCATAATACTTACTAAACAATGGTATGCACTGAAAGTCATAATACTTACTAAACAATGGTAGGCACTGAAAGTCATAATACTAAACAATGGTATGCACTGAAAGTCATAATACTTACTAAATTATGGTATGCACTGAAAGTCATAATACTTATTAAATTATGGTATGCACTGAAAGTCATAATATTTACTAAATGATGGTATGCACTGAAAGTCATGATGGTATGCACTGAAAGTCATAATACTTACTAAACAATGGTATGCACTGAAAGTCATAATACTTACTAAACAATGGTATGCACTGAAAGTCATAATACTAAACAGTGGTATGCACTGAAAGTCATAATACTTACTAAATGATGGTATGCACTGAAAGTCATAATACTTATTAAATTATGGTATGCACTGAAAGTCATAATACTTACTAAATGATGGTATGCACTGAAAGTCATGATGGTATGCACTGAAAGTCATAATACTTACTAAACAATGGTATGCACTGAAAGTCATAATACTTACTAAACAATGGTATGCACTGAAAGTCATAATACTAAAGAGTGGTATGCACTGAAAGTCATACTACTTACTTAATGATGGTATGCACTGAAAGTCATAATACTTACTAAACAATGGTATACAATGAAAGTCATAATACTTACTAAATGATGGTATGCACTGAACGCATAATACTAAGCAGTGGCATGCACTAAAAGTTGTAATACTTACTAAACAATGGTATGTAGTGAAAATCATAATACTTACTAAATGATGGTATGCACTGAAAGTCATAATACTTATTAAATGATGGTATGCACTGAAAGTCATAATACTTACTAAACAATGGTATACAATGAAAGTCATAATACTTACTAAATTATGGTATGCACTGAAATCATAATACTAAGCAGTGGCATGCACTAAAAGTTATAATACTTACTAAACAATGGTATGCAGTGAAAATCATAATACTTACTAAATTATGGTATGCACTGAAAGTCATAATACTTACTAAATGGTGGTATACACTGAAAGTCATAATACTTGCTAAACGATGGTATGCACTGAAAGCATAATACTAAACAGTGGTATGCACTGAAAGTCATAATATTTACTAAACAGCGGTATACACTGAAAGTCATAATACTTACTAAACAATGGTATACATTGAAAGTCATAATACTAAACAATGGTATGCACTGAAAGTCATAATATTTACTAAACGATGGTATGCACTGCAAGTCATAATACTTACTAAACAGTGGTATGCACTGAAAGTCATAATACTTACTAAATGATGGTATGCACTGAAAGTCATAACACTTACTAAACAATGATATGCACTGAAAGTCATAATACTTAGTAAATGATGGTATGCACTGAAAATCATAATACTTACTAAACAATGGTATGCACTGAAAGTCATAATACTTACTAAACAATGGTATGCACTGAAAGTCATAATAGTTACTAAATAATGCTATGCAATGAAAGTCATAATACTGGATGCACAATCCTGAAATGTCAAATTTCTGAAGCTTCACAATGTTGAACTCAGACTGTCTACATGTATTGCATTATGTACACTGTGCTAATGTACCTCCAGTCAACAAATAATATCATTGACCTGTTAGTGAAACCTGGAAACAAGTGCTAACGTAGGTCCTACGGGGAAGGGGTGGCACAAGTCGAGCTGTCTACACAAATATAGGAATGAATATTTTGATTTCAACATGTTAAAATTTTAGTATGTTCACATTTCAGGATTCTACATTCTTATTATGACTTTCAGTACACTGCTGTTCATTACATTGTCACAGACTGTGCTGACCTGCATGTCTAGTAACCACCCATGAAGAAAGCATGATATCATGATATCTGGATCTGTGATGATAAAATGATATCTGGATCTGTGATGATATCATGATATCTGGATTTATGATGATATCTTGATATCTGGATCTGTGATGATATCATGATATCTGGATTTGTGATGCAGATGGAGAGTAATACATGCCAATGGAGTTAAACAACAATTTAACCAGGATTTTTTTGGAGAGAAAACCTTGTTGTTATTCTGATTTTATACTAAGTGTTGACATGTTTTGTAAGTGGTGATTTTATTAGATATTTGTATTAACATGTTGCAATATTTTGAAGATATCGTATGTAACTCTAAGCCACTTCCTTTGTGGTATAAATTAATAATCTTGCTCTACCTCCAGATGCATTTTTTTAGCCTACTTTACAGAAATGCCATGCTACAAAATGAGAAACTTATTCCTCTGGCAGAGGTGTGGAGACACATAACAATAGCAAATATAAGAAAGAAGGGCAAAGTGGCATGGGTATTCATTTTGATGGTGTAAATTCTCTTGGTAATTCATTTATTACTGAGAGAATATGTTATTGTTTTTACCCTCCTTGCCCTTGATTTCATTAATTTATTTCTGTCCCCTCATAAAATGTATATTTTTGTCTCAGAATAGTAGCAGTTATAATTTATTTATTTATTTTACTTTTTTAACTGATAAATATACTAGGCCGGAATACCTCATTTAAAGGGTGATTTGAGCAGCACCATCAGTTACTAAGTAAAATCTGTAATTGAAGGTGCAGACTTCTCATATAATGAAGATTGCATCTTAATATGACTACAAGTTTCTAAAGGAGTGTAGTGATATTTTACAATTCTGTCCCTGATTCAGAGCCATTCATCATAATTATTTTAAGTGTTTCCTTCTACATTGGTTAACAGGATGAAATATACTTTGAGTGTCATCCATTTGACATGCAAGCTGCATCAGACATCTGTAAAACCAAGTTGCATGTAATAACTCTCACTGGGGTATGATTCTTGACATCTCATGTGCTGGATTTGCAAATTAATACACAAATTCAAAAACAACAACAAAAAAAGAAAACTTATCACCAGGGGTCTTCAGACTTGCATTTCTTAACCACTGTCAATGTTGCTGTAAAAGTGTTTGGGCTACAAATAACTGTGAAATTCAATCAGTCTTACTAAACAAAGGAAGTGACATACCTGTGGCTAGTGCAGATCAATCTGCAATATTTAACAATTACTTATAAATATAAGAAATTAAATTAACAAATATAAGAAAGAACGACAAAGCAGGAAAAGGAGGGGATGTAGCCTAACAAAGGGGTGTTTTCTTTATCGGCATTAAAAAAGATAGTCACCTTAGCTATTCATATTACCTGTCTCCACCTCAGAGATGACATTCTTAGGGTTTTAAAAAGTTTGATAATAGTCTTGTGAGTAACTAAGATTCATCTTTGGCTCAAAGGTATTGCCTGACAATCTTTTACTACATACCTGCTCTAAATCTGACTACAAGAATGTTAGCCATTGTTTGCTAAATTTTTATTTGTGAGAAATACAAAGGAAACATCTAGATCAGGGGAGGTCATCGTGCCTCTTTACTCATCCCTCATCAGACCCATAATTGAGTACAATGCCCCTTTTGGGATGTACCTTACCAGACACCTGCAGCAACTGGAAAGACCCCAAAAGTACCTCACCAAGAGGATCAAAGGGCTCAAACAGAAAAGTGCACTAAATACAACGTACTTTTGGAGGAGAAGAAGCAGAAAGACAAATGCAGAAACAATGTCTGTAAATCTACCCATCCTCCTGAAACTACAAAAGTGAGAAAATGCAGGCAAGATCAAGGACTTTGTTTATGAACGAGGCTTCATTCTAAAAACAGCATCTGCAGAGAAGTACTGACTGTGTAAAGCTGTTGTATTAACTCACAGCAAAAACTTCGTTTGCTCAGGACCCAATGTTTTCTGACCACAGACACCCTTACATCTCACTCTTTCTGTTTTGTATGCAAATGAGATTTACATTGAAGATGCATTCTATATGCTATAGTTGCTACACTTTGTGACACTGTGACTATCCTGTCTAATTCATCACCCTCCTGTATGTGCATTTTCTTCATAAACAACACTTTATTAAATATTATATTTTCATGTTTACATACTGAGCAATCCCTTTACATAGTAAACTAATTATTTCAGTACTGATTATTGATACAGTCCTTTTATAAGTATATGCTGGTATAATACTAATAAACTAAATACACTTTTTTAAAACTATTAACATTTTATAAGTCTACACAACTAGTATATGAGGATTTTAGGAGAAAGAGAATTTTAGATCTAGTAACTATAAACAATCTTAATTTAATATCTAATATCACTGTAGGTGCCCATTGAGCAATTCTAATCACAATTCTATTACTTTCAACATCAGCATAAGAACTAAAAAAAGTACAATTCAGGATTATTAAATTATGAAACAATAAAAGATAATATTGCCAAATTTATGCACAAGAGAGAGAAACATAATTATGGGTATACTATATAAGAAAATGTCTTGATTTCAGGAGATGAAGCTACCATAGATATCATTAACAGATGGACATAATTACCTAAATGGTGGATTTGGAGAATGGTTAATTAATAGTTAAATTGCATAATAAGAAAAACATTCATTTTTTAGCTCTGCAAATTCAACTGGACGTATAAGAGAATTTAAGTACCTTTATCTGCACTTTTTTTTAAAATAAATACAGCATTTAATTTGATTTAAACTGTGTTGTAGGAATATTAACTGAACTGGCAGTTTTAACTCTGCTCTTCAGTAACTTGAACTGAAGTTAGTGTTTGCTGAATTTTGTTATTTGCTAGTAATTACAGGTGTGGGGGTAGCCAAATTCTTTAATTTCTTGTCCTTGCCTATTTAAGTGGTACAGTGTGAAATATTTTCTGCTTAAAAACCTCAGCTTTGGCCGGCTAAGAACTTGGTTATATTCAACTGGACGTATAAGAGAATTTAAGTACCTTTATCTGCACTTTTTTTTTAAAAATACAGCATTTAATTTGATTTAAACTGTGTTGTAGGAATATTAACTGAACTGGCAGTTTTAACTCTGCTCTTCAGTAACTTGAACTGAAGTTAGTGTTTGCTGAATTTTGTTATTTGCTAGTAATTACAGGTGTGGGGGTAGCCACATTCTTTGATTTCCTGTCCTTGCCTATTTAAGTGGTACAGTGTGAAATATTTTCTGCTTAAAAACCTCAACTTTGGCCGGCTAAGAACTTGGTTATATTCAACTGGACGTATAAGAGAATTTAAGTACCTTTATCTGCACTTTTTTAAAAAAAAATACAGTATTTAATTTGAATTAAACTGTGTTGAAGGAATATTAACTGAACTGGCAGTTTTAACTCTGCTCTTCAGTTAACTGCCCGCCCCTCAGCCTGCCTCTGGGCCCATCTCATTTGCTCACTCAACTGAGTGCAGTGAGATCATATTCTGATTTCAGGCACTCCTACTGTGTACAAAGAGAGCATCTGGGAAACAGACAAAAAAATTAAGCTTATTTCCTGCCTTTCCTGTTAAGTGGTATAGACTATTTGTAGGCTTCTGAGCCCCCAAGCCCTTCTGTGTTTGAGGGAAGCCTTCTAGCTAGTTTTTTTTCTTATAACTAACCAGTTTTCTAGTTTCAGCACTCAAATCTGTTTCTTTGATCTCAGCACTTGTTCAGATTAAAAAAAAAAATTTCATCTGCTTTTACTGTACTTGTGTTTCTACCTACTTCATTTTACTTTTGCATCATAGGTTCATAGGTTCATAGGTTCATACTAGGCTATCTGCCCGAGGGCATTTACAAGCCTAGCCCATCGTTTTGTGGCTTACGCCACCCCTTTAGTATGGGGAACTATACCCATTATTTTGCTGTGCCTCTGTCGAGCAGTGACACTGAGGTAATCCCTGGGGTATATCTGCGATCTCCCATCCATTGGTCAAGATTTCTCTTGAACAAGGCCAGCGAGGTGCTCTGCCTCACATGTACCGGGATTTTGTTCCACAGCATAGGGAGTCTTTGGGTGATGAATCTATCCCTCCAGCACGTCCTATTAATAGCCATGTCAAGGTTTAAGTCTCCGCCCTTGTGGCTCTGATGGATCTAGATTTTTGAGGTGAAGCATATTCATCAAATCTGGGTTTGACATGGCCTTGTATGTTAGGCAAAGGTCACCTCTGAGCAAGCGGTGCGACTGAATAGAGCTGGAGTTCTTTCAGTCGGGCAGCATAGGACAGATTTTGAGACCCTTTATCCTTTTGGTGAGGAACTTTTGTGGCCTCTCCAGCTGCTGCAAGTGTCGGGTCAGATACATTCGAATGGGGCATTGTACTCAATCATTGGTCTGATGAGTGATGAGTAAAGGGAGACTATGACCTCCCTTGATCTAGATGAGAATCCCTTCATGATAAGGTGGGCAATGTAGAAGGTCTTCCTAACTACTTTAGCTACATGGGTGTCGAATGACAGACTACTATCAACCTGGGTCCCCAGGTCCCTGATAACTTCTTCTGTGCTCAGTGGATTGCCACCTATTTGGTAGCTAGGGGTAACCTTGTTTTTCCCGAAGGGTATGACTATGCATTTTTTGGCATTTAACTTTAGGCCGTGGCTCTGGCACCAGTTATCCATTTCATCTTAAAAATACTCAGTTGTATTTATTACTGCTTGGTGTAACTCATTCTAAGCCTTTTGGTTTAAACACTTGGGCTTCGGACCAGTTGTTTTGCACTGAGAGGGTTTGTGGTCTGCACTGTAATGGCAGAACAGGTAGCTTACATCCTTCTAGGTTGGGAACTGCTGATTGAGGGCTCAGTGTCTGTTATTCTAAAAGTGTATTAATTCTGGTTTAAGCACTTGGGCTTTCGGGCCAGTTATTTTACATTAAGAGGGTTCGTGGTCTGCACTCTTGTGGGAGGAGAGGCTGGACTCTGCCCTTCTGAGCTGGGAATTTCTGGTTAAAGGCTTATAGTGCATGCATATCTGAACTGCTTCTTACTGAAGTTGGTGCGCCTTGTTTGCTGTGGCATAGACTGGATTCGGGCCTGCTGGATCTAGCTTTGTTTGTGTAACTTGAGCACTAATCCAGACATTCTCTAAAGTATTCAATTGTATTTATTACTGCTTGGTTGTAACTTGATTAAAGTGTAGCTATTATTCTAAGTCTTTTGGATTAAGCACTTGGGCTTCAGACCAGTTGTTTTACATTAGGAAGGTTTGTGGCAAGCACTGTGGTGGCAGGACAGGTAGCTTTCATCCTTCTAAGTTGGGAACTGCTGATTAAGAGCCCAGTGTCCAAGTGTATTAGTTCTGGTTTAAGCACTTGGGCTTCAGGCCAGTTATTTTACATTAAGAAGGTTCGTGGTCTGCACTCTTGTGGGAGAAGAGGCTGGACTCTGCCCTTCTGAGCTGGGAATTTCTGGTTAAAGGTTTATAGTGCCTGAATATTTGAACTGTATCTTACTGAAATTGGTACACCTTGTTTGATGTAGCATAGACTAGATCCAGGCCTGCTGAATCTAGCTTTGTTTATATGCTTGTTGTTTGTTTGCTTGTTATTTCCCTGGAACGCTAATTCCACCTAATACGCGGCTTCTCAGCGCTTCTGTGGATCACTAGTGATATCTGCATTGCTTACTGTACTTATTTCCTTGTTTCACTTGAAAGAAAGTTACTGTTTGTCGTTTTTGCATTTAGTTACTTGTAACACATTGCACTCAAGTTACCTGGCACTTGCTCACTAAAGCAATTATATAAGTCAGCACTAAAAATTAAAAGCACTACACTCTCACTCCCCACTGGCCCTTGTTTTCACTTATTAAGGAATTCCCAATATTATTCTAGCATGTCCAAAGGGCAGTTGTCAATCTCCACTCCGGTCCAGCTGGTGAATCTGGGAATCTTGAGGCAATGTTATAACTGCCTCATGTACACAGACAACCCTCTCCTCCTCCCACATAACACAAATACTTGCGAGAGATGCAGCTATTCAGCCAAACTGGAGGCTGAGCTCTCTCAACTCAGGACTGGCAAGACCAGACAGGAGGAGAAGGCAACTACACACACCACAAAACCAGCCTCACATAATGCTACCACACCACTGAATCAAACACATAAACACACAAAGACATACTCGGAGGCTCTGAGTAAAAATTTACCTAAACAGCAGAGGCCTCCAAAGCAGACACCCAAACAACTGCTACCTCAAGACACCCCACAAGCAACACATAAACCACAAAATCAGTGTGCAAAGCAGTCACAGCCCTTAAGGCCAAATACAACACCAAACATACTTGTCATAGGTGACTCCATAGTCAGACACACTGACGTCCCACTCACCAGGCTGAACAAGAAGAGGGTCACAGTAAGCTGCCTATTGGGCGCTAGAATCCGCCACATAACACAAGCACTCGGGTCACTCCACGGCAAGTACAAATATGACACAGTCATTGTCCATGCTGGTGTGAATGACCTGAGACGTACCTCCCTGGACTACATGAAAAGAGACATAGAGGAGCTCTCTGATTATGTAGCCCAGGCAGGTATGACCCTGACCCTGAGCAGTATCCTTCCTTCACCAAGAATGATGCCACAATATAGAGACAAGATGATCAGCTTTAACAATTGGCTTAATGTCTGGTGTCATTCAAAGGGGATCCAGTGTCTGTCTGCCTGGGATGACATGCTTGACAAGCCACGCTGCTTCGCAAGGGGCGGCTTGCACCTGTCACCCCTGGGATTCGGGATATTGGCTAAGGCTCTTGCCACCCCCATAGTGCATTTTTTAGGCAAGGCTCAAATTCTAAACCTACCACCCTAGAAAACAAAAATGGGAAGAAACTGAGGGTAATGCTGCTCAATGCCAGAAGTCTAAATCTCAAAATGCATGCACTCGAGGCCCTTCTCAGTATGGAGAACATCGATGTCTGTGCTGTAACTGAAACCTGGTTCAAGGCTCCTGAGAGCACCCCGGCACTATTAGGCTTTACCTCATATCATGCGTTCTGGCCCCAAAACCTGGACCACACCACAAAAGGAGGGGGTGTATCCATATTCATGAAGGATACCCACACCTCCAGGTTGGTGGCAACGCACGAAGCTTTGGAAACCATCCAGGTGCAACTAACCATAGGCAAAACTGCTCTACAAATTGTAGCATGCTACAGGCCACCCTCTCAAACTCAGGAACCCCACACAGCCTTCCTGAAGACACTGGAGGGTATAAATGTATCTCCAAACACCATCATATTGGGTGACTTCAACTACCCGAATATAGACTGGGAACATTACTCAAGCCCTAACTTTCTAGCCCAATGGTTCCTGGAGTTCATAAATTCAAATGTCATGGAACAGCTAGTCACTGTTCCCACGAGAGGAGAAAATATACTAGATCTCATTATCACAAACATGGGGACAAAATGCTCCACACGGAAGTATATCCCTCATTGGTGAGATCTGATCATAAACTAATCTCACTGGAAATCCACATCCGCCCCACCCCAAACAAAAAAGGCCACAGTGAAGAACTTCTCTAAAGCAAACTTCACGCTACTCAAGACTGGTGTGGTATCCTTCAAGGCCCCTGAGCCAGTGGAAACCACAACCCAAGCTGCAGAAGCCCTTACAAATGCCTTCTATGAACACCTCCAGGACTGCATGGATCAGGCAATCCCAAATAAAACCAAGACTCTTTCCACAAAGGGCAAACGTCCAGTCTGGTGGACCCCAGCCATTAACAAACTTTACAATAAGAGGAGAAAGCTATTACATGATAGAACAAAATCCATAAAAGGAAGTCACCCTGATCATTATTAGTAAAAAATACGAGCACTCATAAAATCAACTAAGGCCAATTTTGAGAGAAAAATTGCCATGGATTCAAAGGACAATCATAAGGCCTTTTTCAGCTATGTTAGGAACCTGGGTGGAAACTCCCAGATATGCTCAGAATTAGTCCAAAATGATACAAAAATCACTGAACCCACAGACATTGCCAACATACTGGCAGACAGGTTCAGTGCAAACTTCACCCCTCTCTCCCCCCCTAAAGGAGAGATAACTATCCCAGCAGAGTGTAGCCTCCCAGACATCTCAAATGCGCAGGTGAAAGCTGCTCTCTAAAGCTAAAAACACAGCATCAATGGGACCAGATGGTGTCCCTGGCTGTGTGCTACATGAGCTAAATGAGGAATTAAACCCACACATAAGGCAGCTGTTTAATCTCAGCCTTACCACAGGATACGTGCCCAAGGAGTGGCGTACGGCAACTGTGGTCCCACTCCACAAAGGCGGTGCCTCTACGGACCCTGGTAATTACCGCCCCATAAGCTTAACAAGTCTAGTCTGCAAAGCTATGGAGAGGATCATAATGGAGCTCATAAACAAAGATATAGGGGACTTGCAGACATTGGACCCGACCCAGTTTGGCTTCGTCAAGGGCAGATCATGCCTTTTGAACTTGGTCGACTTCTTCGAAACAGTCACCAAGGCCATTGATGAGGGAAAGGCAGTCCATACAGCCTACCTTGACCTTGCAAAGGCTTTCGACACAATACCCAACTCAGGTATTGTAGAAAAACTTACCAGCTTAAATGTAAACCCATATGTCACAAGATGGGTTGCAAACTGGCTTAAGGACAGAACCCACAGGGTTAGAGTTGCTGGCGCTATGTCAGACTCCAAGCCGGTCACAAGTGGTGTCCCACAGGGCTCGGTCCATGGCCCCCTATTGTTCGGCATCTACTTCTCAGAAGTACAGGCCAACATGGGAGGACTTTGGCTGACAAAGTTTGCAGACGACTGCAAACTGGGCGCCATAGTGGAAAGTGCATCGGACACGGATATCCTTCAGAAGGGACTCACAGAAACAGATAGCTGGTGCCAGAGCCATGGCCTGAAGTTAAACACCAAAAAATGTATAGTCATACCCTTCGGGAAAAACAAGGTAACCCCAAGCTACCATATAGGTGGCAATCCACTAAGCACAGAAGAGGTTATCAGGGACCTGGGGACCCAGGTTGACAGTGGCCTTTCTTTTGACACTCACGTTGCTAAAGTGGTTAGAATGACCTTCTACATTGCCCACCTGATCATGAAGGGATTCACATCCAGATCTAGTGAGGTCATTGTTCCCCTGTACTCTTCACTTATCAGACCAATGATTGAGTACAATGCCCCATTCGGGATGTATCTCACCCGACATCTGCAGCAATTGGAGAGACCCCAAAACTTCCTCACCAAAAGGATAAAGGGACTCCAAAATCTGTCATATGCTGCCAGATTGAAGAAACTCCAGCTCTATTCAGTCGCATACAGTCTGCTCAGAGGTGACATGTGCCTGACATACAAGGCCATGTCCAACCCGGAATTAATGGACATGCTCCACCTCAAATCCAAATCCACCAAAACCACTAGAGCAAGCGACTTAAACCTTAGCATGGATATAAATAGGACGTGCTGGAGGGATAGATTTATCACTCAGAGACTCGCTATGCTGTGGAATAAAATCCCGGTCCATGTGAGGCAGAGCACCTCGCTGGCTCTGTTCAAGAGAAATCTTGACCTGTGGATGGGAGATCGTAGGTTTACCCCAGGAATCATCTCTGTGTCACTGCTGGACAGAGGCACAACAAACTAATGGGTACAGTATTTTTTCATATAAGGGGTGGCGTAAGCCACAAAACTTTGGGCTAGGCTTATAAATGCCTTAGGGCAGATAGCCTAGTATAAACCTATGAACCTATGAACCTATGAAGTAGTCACAATTAAACTAGCAAACATCTGCATTATCTTTTTAAATCAGAGAGGCTAAGGTTTGAATTTAAACAATATTATTTGAAGAATACCAAGGTATCTTATAGTTATATTAACTCATAGAAAAATTGGAATTCCTGTGACCTCTTTAATAACTAACTATGCTGTTGCAGTTAATTTAAATGCCATTGTTGATGTATTCAACAGCTATTTGAGTGCTGACACACGCACAATGGTTTTATACAACAAAATGTTACTCTGGGCTGTTAACATGTAATAAGATCTGATAGACGATTAGTACAATGAAATTAAAAAACTCCTTGAATAAGCTATAATACATATATGTGACCAGATGTTATTATAGCTATACTAATGAATAAATTGCCATCTATACATCTGCCTACCTTATACATAATTTTTAACAAACTTTTCTAATGGGACTGTAGCAGAGCTTTGGTAATTAATATAACACCTATATTAATAAAGGTGAGTGACATATCTAATTACATGCCTGTTAGTTTAACATCAGTTCTCTGAACATGCTTTGAGAAGAGCTTATTCTTTATTAAAATAACAGTTTAGAAATTATAGATTTGCATTGATGTGATTTCACCAAAGGGAGATTGGGTCTTACTAATCTTATGGAGTTTTATGAACAAGTAACTATGGCCATTGGTTTGGGCCTTTCTTGCGGCACTATTTTTTTTTTTTTTTGACTTGGTAAAGTGTTTTATTCTACTTCTCATATTCTACCTGTAACGTTTTGCTGGATTTAGGATATTATTCTTATGTTGTTGATTGGATAAGGAACTGCTGTTTAAAAGGAGGCACAGAGCGGGTATTAATGTTTGCTCCTGAAAATTAAGCTATGAACTGAGGGGAGTACCTCAGGTTTCTCTGCTTTGCCTATTGCTGTTCAGTTTTTTTTTTCCTCTATTCCAATGCAAGACTGAAACTGGATAAATAAATATGCAGATGACTGCAAGACAGGCTTTGTTGTGGCAAGTAATAATAAATATCAGGAAATTAATGACTATTTAAGAAGAGTTTCTTTATGGGCATTTCAAGTTGGAATTAAGTTCAACATTGGTAGGTTCGAAGTTATATATTTTGGGAAACTAGTGATATGGCTGGGTATTTGTTTACATGGTCTGCTGTACAGAGAAAATTTATTTAGGAAATCTCACTGACATAAAGTATCAAGAGAGATGCAGGAAAACTAGCGTATATTCTATGCATTATAGACACTACAGATGGAAGATGATATTAGCAATTAAGGCAATATCTAATGAGGAATTAAGGCTACTACTGAATCTTGATATTCACAGAAGTAATAAAACCTGAAATACAAGATGATCGATTTTTGTGTTAGTTTAAATAGAACTAAGAAAGGATAATAATATATCACTCAGATAACATCCATTTCATTGAATCACTTACCAGTTACTTTTCATAGTTCACAAAGTTTGGATTCATTCAAAAGGAATTTTGAATTTATAGAGCCTATGTTCCCAGAAGGCCTTGGGACTGGAAAACCGTACAATATCTTATGAACTTATAAATGAGACTCTTTGTCTGATAATTATATTTCCCATTCAAAAACTTGCCATTGTTAAGCATGTAAATCCATACAACTATATCATAAATGTCTGTTGTGCCTAATCTTAATCTCCAGATTGATTTAAAATTGCTTCTTAAACAAAAGCTTTCATTCACATAAGTTAACTATTTGCAATATACTTGCGATCAGGTATTAACTACTGACCATATTGTTTTATTATCACTATGCTAAAGGTCTTCACACCTGGACCAGTCACTTCATACCTTGCACTGCAATCTACTTTCTTTAAATACAGCTATGTTTTAGGAGTTTTTTACATGATAACATCATCTTTAAGCTTGATTCCCATATCTACTTTCTTTAAATACAGCTATGTTTTAGGAGTTTTTTACATGATAACATCATCTTTAAGCTTGATTCCCATATCTACTTTCTTTAAATACAGCTATGTTTTAGGAGTTTTTTACACGATAACATCATCTTTAAGCTTGATTCCCATTATAGAATGTCAGCCATTTACTTTGTTTTTAGCAGGGAGTTCTGTTTCTGTTATCCAACAGTTCTCAGTTTCATATTTGTGATATCTGTTGTAAGAGCTCATGATTTTTTTTGTTTACCATTTTCTAGTTATGATTTTCTTAGTCACTATCAAAGATAATAATACTTTCTTCTCTTTTGTATGTTATATTATGCCATCTCAACAAGAACACCTGTATACTGAGGCAAAACTCTCTTCAAAAATGTAGCATATTGTTAAATGTATTTTTGTTCTGAAGCAACTCCATAGTTCACAAAATACATGCTATTACATATCCAACATATATGTCTTCATTGTAGAAATATTTGTCTTCAAGTTTCATCACTGGAGTATAAGACTTTTTGTGCAAACTTTTCTATACAGAAAATTTAAAATGTTCTTGATTTAGTTGCAGATCAAGGAATAAGACATTCCCCTCCATTGACAATGTATATCTCTAATCGTTCCCACCATGCTATATTTAATTTTATACCATACTATCTTCTTCAATGCAATATTGCCTTATACTATTTGCTTATTCTTCTTTTCCAGTCTTTTCCAATCTGCCATTTCTGTGCCAGACTAACTGATAAAATTCAACTATTTGTGGCTTTACAATTTTGTTAGTGGTTCATTCCCAGGGAATGAAGTTCAGTAGTCCATGATTTCGATAGAATGGAAGTTTACCGAAGTGGCGTTGGCTGTTTGAAATTTGAAGAACTGTAAATTTGATGAGAGTATATAAGTACATATATATGTATAGTAATTACTGTTCGCCATGTGTAAATACCAAAACCAGGAACAAAAAACGTTAGCCAGGAGCACACCAAACCACATTTGTAATGAACTTGTCAAAGACATACAAAGAGCAAAAATGAACTTTCTTTAATATAAAACCAAGTACAACGTAAGTTAAGTGCTTTCATCCTGGTAATGTGGGACTTCATCAGAATAAAGAACACCAGCACTAAATGATTTACATAACAGTAAAAACACTCCCTGGTGCTGGCGTTCTTTATTCTGATGAAGTCCCACATTACCTGGATGAAAGTGCTTAATTTATTTTCATGGCTCACACCATATTACATTATTTCCCTGAAAATATTCAACCTTTTGTGTTTTTTTTTCTTCATTTCATCATCAATGAGTCCACATACATGCTTATCTTCCATTTTTCTTTCATTAGCATTCTATTACAGCAAACAAAGTATCCTTCCAGTTTTCTTTGCAAAACGTTAATGTTCTCTATGACTTAAGTGCATTTCTTGTACCATTATTATCTGTGCAGTACTATTGTAAATATTAGTCATTATTATGCATTTTTTCTGCCCACCAGTTTATTAACATTTCAGATGAGTGCTTTGGATTGTAACATAGTAAAGTGTCACTTTATATGTTTTTCTGTAATATAATTTCAACCATACCTGATTACTTATTTTCATTAAAACAACACACAATTCCCTCACTACCCCCCGAAAAGAAAACCATCGTAACTATATACACATTTTTCTCAGAGAAAGAGCTCTAATGTTCTGTAGAAATGGGGTGTAAAACTTCTTGCGCTCTTTTCTAGTCAGTTTTTTTTAAACTCTGATGTATCCCTTTGGGTGGGAGAACCCCTGTTATAAATCACTAATCTGTTGTTTCACTTCCCTGCAAACAGTAATTCAAATATCTTATTTCTGAAGTACACAGATGGCATAATGGTTCTTCACCTCCCAAGTACAAGGTTCAATCCTGACAGCCAGCCAATGCCCATGTTGAGTCATCATATTCTCCCTGTGTCTCTGTGGCATTCTTTCCACCACTCAAAAACATATTGGGTATTTTCACAGGCTACACATACACAAAAACCATCAAAGACCATAAAAATCAAAAAAACACAATGGAACCAAGCCTGGACTCACTTAAATTACAATTTATTGAGTGCTTTTGTCCCAAGTAAACGAGACTTCCTCAGAATAACACAAGTCAAAAGACAACCACATTAAATACAATGCAAAAAGCAACCCGCTTGGATAGGTAATTAACACTTATATTATATATTAAAGCTGAAATAAAAATCTTTCTCCAACTATAAAATTTACCACAATAGTTTGATATCAGAAACCTTACATATGCATCTATATACACATTTCAAAACTCATTCAAATCTCTGAAGAAGCTTTTAATTTCAAAATACTAGTGATGGAATATTGGTAATTTAAACCTGGAAAAGAAATGGCGTTAATTCTAAGTTGACACTGTAGTTCCTTCATTTCTAAAAACTCGTTGGGAGTTTTTACCTCAGACTCACCCAAAAGTAGAGTTCTGAACAACAGCACACTCTAGAGGATTTCAAGATGGTGGACAGCCTGTGAACGAACTCTCCTTACAGCTTCACGACCCTCTACTTGAATCTTTGTAATCAGGAAGCATCAGCCTGCAATCTCATCAAAACGAGGTTCATAATATAAGCAACTAACCATCTGGATATATCAATATTCAAATAATCAAATCTTACTCAACAAAAACTAACTTTTCTGTACCCTGAATACTTCTATAGCAAAGGCACATGGCATTTTGAGGCCTAATCTTACTAGTGGGTAGAGCTGCATATAGTAAATGACCAGGATCTTGCCAAAATCAAACCATGCCTAATGACTTGGAACAAATGGAACTACAAACATCAAAAACTAAGCTTTCAGAAATAGCTTCACCTAAAAAAGAAAAGCCTTATCAAAAAGGCAGTGAACATTAAAACAACAAGATATAAGTAAGTCTACGTCTAAAACAAAAACAGAAGGGGCCTATACCATAGATGACCTGAAATCTGCTCTAATACCTATACAGTCTGCCATTCAAATTTTTTCAGACCAGCTCTCAAATTTCAGAACTACATTGAAACAAATTGTCTCTCATTTAGATCATACTGAAGCCAGGTCAACAGCAAATGAAATGAAAATTGAAGAGCTCCAAAAACAATTAAAAAAGAAAGATGCTCTTTTAGGAGACATGCAAGAAAAGCTTACAGATCTCGAGGCTTGGAGCAGGAGAAATAACATACTCATAAAAGGAATCCCTGAAACATATGACCATGTCCAACTTCAAGATACATTAAAAAAGATTTTTAGTGCCTTGCTGGATAATCAATCCACTGTCAAAGACACTGTGATAGAAGGAACACATAGAGGTCTTCGTAGATCACAAACCCCAACCAGTCCTCAGCAGGTCTATGCTAAATTACTAAACTACTAACATGTTCAAGAAATCTTATATGCAGCAAAAAAAAAAAAAAAAAAGGAACCATAAACTGGAATGGACACAAAATCACATTTGCTCAGGACTTACCAATACAAATTAAGCAAGCAAGACAACTGCTGGCACCCTTTTGTGCTATCCTTCTTACCAAAAAAGTCAAATTCCAAATGAAATATCCCAGCACGCTAGCCTTCTCTAAAAATGACCAGAAATACTTAGTTAAAATTATATCGGAAGCCAGAACCGCCTTTCTGAAAGCCTTTGGGGAACTCCCAAAACTCTAAAAGAGGGAAAACTGTGAATGGAAATCAAGAAGTAAAAACGTAGCTCACCTAGCAGCGGACTGGTGTAATTCACCACTTAACTCGTGGAAAGCGGCGCAAAGAAGTCCTAAATGGCTTTTTTCCAAAGCCATTTCTTTCCTCCATTACAAATTTTACTGTTTTTGCTCTAATCCACATGGTAAGGGCTTCAAACGGCAGGCAGCGAGCTCCGTTGCAACATTCTAAGCTATAGATCGTAACAGTGAAGTCAGACCGGAAACGTATAGGGCTGCCTTTTTGGTCCAATCTGCTGCATTTGACTGTAGTCCCTCCCTCTCTTGCTGTAGCAACTAACAAAGATTCACTTCCTCTCCCTGTCTTCTTGGCGAAATGGGCTTGTGGATTGGTAAAACGGTGATTTGTCTTTAGCGTTAGGAGAAAAGAATAATAAAGCATGAAGATTCTGGGACTTTTACTAATCTAAATGTAATTGCAAGCAAGTTTGTGTTTTTTTAATAAGCTGGTCTAATGAGCATCGTTTAATAAACTTAGATAGCAGCAATCATAAATGGTCCTCAAATTACTATCTGTAAATGTGGTTAAATATAGTAAAAGGTGAACTGATCCTAATAAATTGCTTTAAGCTAGCTACTAATCATATAGCTGGTGATATATTACTGTTTATACTGTTTCTTTTTGTAATCTGCTGACTTGGCCGCACAGAACAAAATAGGAAGATGAGAGAAGTAAAATGAGCCTGTTTTTCCCTTCAGCATTCTTGAAGTGCTTGGCAATTAATCCTGTCTGTTTAACACAAATGTATATAAGATCTGTTAAATCACTGTTTAACTGCAGAGCCAACCAAATGAAGCTTTGTATTGTAGCATGTAATAAGCCAGGGTATGTTGGTTAGCTTTATTATCATTTTTTTCTTCTTGTTACTAATATAAAAAAAAAAAAACATTCAACTCTTAGTTATTGCATAATTAACGATAGCATGAAAGCATAGTTGGATTACCTCCTTGTCAAAGAGATAATAATTTATTCTCATAGGTGAAGTACATAAAAACTCCTTTTAGTCAGTTGTCTTTTATAAATGAATGTGCTTTGTAATACTTCTGTTATTTGCAATAACGAGACAAGGGGCTTTTACAAGTGCATCTTGCACCAGCCTTCTTCTTATGGGGCAACTACAAATGTTTGAATTCAGTGATAATAGGATTACATTTTTCCATATGAATAATAACCACTAGGAACATGTAAAATGGAGAGTAGTAGTAGTGGGTTCTGATCATGTGGTACTTCACATCTTGAGCTTCTTTGTACATGTATATATTGTTGTTTTGATTAGAAATGCTAAGTTTTTTTATTATTGTTTTATTACCTCCAGTTTAGAAATTAGTAAGGTAGTTAATATTTTAATTTTCTTGTCTAACTCTCAGTCATAGTAGTAATGTAGTTAGGCACAGTAGTAGTTCTGAGAGATTTTAGTGCTACAGAAAATATGAAAACTCTGTACTTCTATACTTATACCTTTGACTGTGTTGCGAGGAAGGGATTCGCTTTCATAATAACATGGACCACAGTTGAAAGTAGAGAATGTATGAGGAAAAACTCATGGAATATCAAAGGTCTACAGGATAAGAAGAAAAAGAAAACATTTTTACATCTATTTTATCAAACACAAGCAAATATTATTCTTCTACAAGAAACACACTTACGTAATGAGGATTGGAAAGGGGATAGAGATAAAACTTGGATAACCTCAATTATTGCCTCTGGTAGTAAGACTAATTCAAAAGTAGTAGCTATATTTATTAAAAAAAAAACATTCAAACAGACTATTCTTGATTTTGGATCTGATAATTTGGGAAGGTGGTGTTATTTTTGCTGTACAAACTCTGTATCCTGTAGACCTGTATTCTTCCTAAATGTACATGGTCCTTGTACAAATCAACATGAATTTATTATACAAATCTATAACTTACTATTCAAATTTCCTAACCATGATTATGTAATGGGGGGACTGGAACACTCTCATTGACCCCTTAAAAGATAGATCGAACAGAAACAAATCACACAATGCCCAGGTGTCGCAGGCCTTGGGTGATCTAATGCTAGACTTTAATTTATTTGATCCTTTTTATTCAATGGGTCAATCTAACCCTAGTGACAAATATACATTTTACTCCCCATGCTATAAATCATGGTCCAGGATCATTTTTTTTCCTGATCTCAGACTCCCTACTAAATGAAAAGAACATGTACTCAGCCAGCCTTAGATTCTTCTTTGACCATTCTAAGATAACCCTAAACATTATACTTCTGAAAAAAAAGCAAAAGTTAGTAACTTCCAGACTTGGTCTTTGAATCCAAATCTTCTCAATAAAGAGGGAGTTGTAGAAGTAATTAATAAGGAACTAGAAGAACTGATAAATAGCCTTTCAACCTCGGACATTACACTTGATGTTTTGTGGGCAGCTAGTAAAGCCAAAATCAAGGATCTGTTGATGCAGAAATCCTCACATTATAAAAAACTCTCTAAACAAAAAGAAAATGGTATAATATACAAAATCCAAGAAATTGAAAAATCACTTCAATTGAACTTTACACCAGAGATAGAAAGCCAACTTTTAAACAAACAAAAGGAGTTATTCTACTCCACTCACAAAACCTCTTTCCTGGAAATGAAGTTCCTTGATAACTATTCAGAATGGGCACAACAACCCTCATAACTAATTGCTAGACTTATAAACATTTATCAAAACCCATCAGTAATTACGCAAATTACTTATAATAATGAACTGTTTACTACCAACCAAGAAATATTACTAGTATTTGAAAAGATATACAGGAAACTATACGGACCCCAAGATTCACTCTCCTCAAAGAACTATTAAACTCTCTTTGAAAATATTAAATTTCCAAAGATAGAAAGACATCAAGTTGAGCTCTTGGAAACCCCCTTCATATCAGAAGAAATTGCTGATGCAATTAAAAGCTTACATAAAAACAAAGTCCCAGGTCCCGATGGTTTTATTTCAAACTTCTACAAAACATTTGCTCTCAGACTGATCCCTATACTTCTTAAAGTCTTCAATCACATCAACAAATTTGGCTTCAATGACTTATACCTGAACAATTCCAAGACTATCTTTATCCATAAGCCCATCACTGAGAAAACTAATCCAGCAAACTACAGACCAATATCTCTTATAAACGTAGATATAAAAATCTTTTTCACAATATTAGCTATTAGACTTAATAAAGTTTTACCCGCAATTATATCCCTAGAACAATCAGGCTTTATGAAGGGGAGACAGACTTGGGATAATACCCTTACTTTGGATGCAGCCATCCATCTCTTGGTGAAAGAAAAGCTGCCCAGATATCTTCTAGCACTTGATGACACTAAGGCATTTGACAGAGTTAACTTGGACTTCTTATTCTTGACCCTACAGCATTTCAACCTTCCAAACACATTCATAAAAATAATTAAAATACTTTATAACTCTTCATGTATCACACTATTCATGAATAAATCTTGCTCTAACAGAATAAAATTAAGTAACAATACAAGGCAAGGCTATCCTCTTTTGCCATATCTCTTTAATATTTATATCGAACCACTATTTATTTATCTATCACAGAGAACCTTTCATCATATTTCCAGTGTTCTGAATAACAACCTTCCATCTAGAATATCACACACTGGCTGTTAAGATTTTATTTGCACAAAATCCAAAAGAAAACAGCACAGTATGAGATATATATTTTTCATGGGGGAGAGGCAGAAAGACAAATTCTGAAGCAATGTGTGCCTTAATCTACAAATGTGAAAAATAGAGGCAAGTTTGTATGCTTTCTTTATGTAGCGGAATTAAGACTGTCAGCTTGTTTGGAGAGACTTTTGACTACACAAAGCTGCTGTGTTAGCTCAGAACAGAAAATCAGATTACCCAGGACCCAGTGTTTCCTTGCCACAAGTACCCTTGCATGTCAGTCTTGATTTCTGCTTTGTATGCAAATAAGATTTAGATTGAAGTCATAGTAAATGCTATAGTTTCTGCATTGTGTAATACTGACTGTCTTGATTTATCACTTGGTTGTACATTTATATTTAGTTTTGCAAATAATGTGTCGATTTTCTGTCCACATAAATTAAATGAATACTATATTTATATTACAATGCAAACATTTATGTTCATCACATCTTTCTGTTCAGATATCTCATTTTAATAAACCAAAAAAAGAAAGAAAAAGGACTGTTGACTGATTTATCAAACTAGATTCAACTAACTTACCATGCATTTCACCACAATTCCATGCATTATGGATGCAAGTGTCATTTATAGGTGTGTACTAGGCTAACGGCCCTGGAGCCCATATAAGCCTAGCCCAGGAAGCTTCCCTGGCATCCTGATGCCCGAAGTTTGTTCCCAGTGCCCCTGTGAAGCAAGGCTACTGAAGTGATCCCCGGGGTGAACTTCCTATTGCCCATACACTCATCAAGATTTCTAACGAGATTCAAACCCACACTGCAAAGAGGATCTATAACCCAAGAACAGCCACTGTTACCACTCAGCCAACCTGAATGTTCCTTAAGTCAGTCTGGACCCAGTCCAAATTCCATTGTCCGCAAGTAGTGCCCTTGTACTCAGCCATCAGCTTTGAATACTTCCAGGGAGAAATAATGTTATCCTTAATTCAAACTAGAAATCCCTAGTCATTGCAGGAACAAACATTTCTCAGCATAAATTCATTTATATGTAACTACTACAATTCCTGTGGAAATCTT
Organism: Protopterus annectens; assembly: GCF_019279795.1. NCBI lineage: Eukaryota > Metazoa > Chordata > Ceratodontiformes > Protopteridae > Protopterus > Protopterus annectens. Next base: position 1,252,025,007 of record NC_056747.1, read on the forward strand.
CTAGAAAGACTTCCAGGATGTATGGAAAATGATATGACATTAAGTTAGAGGAGCTAAAGCTTTTTTCTTTTGAGAACAGAAGTCAAAAGGGGCATGCCATTGGTGAATAAGACCTTGTCAAATATATGTGAAGTTTCCTTCTGAAAAGGAAGGAGGGGAACAAAGTGTAGACTGTATGGAACTTACTCGCTGGAGCTCTGAAATCATGCCTGTAGTATACCTACTACTAAGGCAGACTAATTGTCAAGGTAATAATTCCTTCAACCCTCACTCATGAACAGACCTCAAAGGGCTTAAAAGCCTCTGAGTGAGGTAGCCAGTCCTGCCCTCACCTGGAGGGAGCAATCCATTCTTTTCCATGAAAGAACTATAATATCTAACAAGGAGGTGCAGATTTTCATCCCAGCCCAGCAGTGGATCACTTCATTGTGCAATGGAGATCACAGTCACTTGAGGCTAAGAGAATCACCCATAAACAGCAAAGCTACAACTCAGATATACCCAAGGTGGATTATGTTCAGACTTTGGCAATGCCTTGATATCCTGTCCATGGAAATCAGAAACAGGAGGCAGGAGAAGAAACACCTTTGTTTGAGGCATTCTCTTCAGAATCTATTCAGCTTAACACTAAGACTGTAGGTACAACTCTCATTCCTTAAATACAGGTCAGAACTGTATATAGCAATAGCCCAGAGATCTCATAATATTGCAACATCTTCAGTAGGACATTCTATGGTATGTGGTCATATGCCTTCTCAAAATCCACAAAACTCATGCAGACAGTGATCACAAACCTGTATTACTCCTCCAATATCTACTGGTGCAATGAATTGATCTACTCATCAATAACCAGAATGTGATTCTGAATGTGTTAAAGAAAATAGCAACTAGAAAGGGACCAAAGACAGAGCCATGGGGTCTTTTAGGCTACACCTCTGAGAATGAGTAGGAAATTCATTTGAAAGGTCATTAAATAAGATTACTGGGTACACAGAAAGATGCGGATGATAGCTAGTAATGTGTTAATTGGATAAGGGGTTGTTTGAGTGAGTTAGAAAATGTGGTCAAATCAAGAAAGACTGGACCAGTGCATTTCTCCTGGTTCTACACAAGTGAAAATATGGAGAGTGAGGTACAGTGCAGCGATTACAGTATTGTACCCCTTTCTGAAGTAATGCTGTTGAGAGATTAGAAAGTCAAAGAAGTAAAGATGAGATGTGAGTTGAAAAGATTACAAGGAAAGAAGAGACGTGAGATAAATGACATGAGAAGGAGTGTTTCCCTTGTTTTGGGAGCAGTATTATCGCTGCTGTTTCAAAAGATGGTGAAAGGTACATCTGGCTAATGAGATATCGACTGTATGTTGAACAGCCTTCTACATCAAGTTTTAAGGGATTTGGAGGGAGAACATCTGAGCTTGGAGACTCTTCTTAGCTGGATCTTTAGTTTTTGAATAGACATTTTTAGCAGGAGACAATGGGGTGAAATATTTTAAGTAAGATTCATGATTTATTTATTTTTTATATTTATTTTCTGGAGTATTGCAGTACTATTTTGACCAGTTAATACTATTATGCAGGATGCATATTTGTAATAACCTGTAGTGAGCCAGAGAGTGGAGTTATAATTTTGAACTGTTTAGCAAATGTTTCAGATGTGGTACAGATATCCATTATCACATATGATGTTATCATCATCATCATCATCATCATCATCTGGGTGGTGCAGTGGTGCAGCAGTTAGCACTGTCACCTCACAGCAAGAGGCTCTCTGGTTCGATTCTAGGCTGGGGTGCTTTCTGTGTGGAGTCTCCATGTCCTCCCTGCATTCGCGTGGGATTCCTCCAGGTGCTCCAGTTTCATCCCACATTCCAAAGATATGCATCTGGAGAATTTCTCCCAGAGCTTCTGCTGAAAATGAGCTCTGTCCTGGTTGGACTTTCCCAGTAAACAAATGTTAAATAAATAAAATTATTACCATGAACGGGCTTTTCCCACATTATGGTTTAGCTACAGGGCAGGGAGTGCCTGTGAAGGCAGAAGGATGTTCCATGTGCTAGGGTTGTGTCAGCAATGGTTTATTCAGAAAAGCAAGTTAATTTGCTGTGAGATATTGCAGTCAGTTAAATTGTCTCCTGATTATATTTAAACAATATGTAGGTAAAGTTGTTTCTAATGACGTTAACTAGTCTGACAAAGAATTAAAACATGATTGCATTTACCCACTAAATAATGGGGTATGTCACATATTTATGTTACTAGCTAGTCCATTACTAAGTGGCTATATCTAAGAGGGGTGTGCTATGTCGGTGTGGTTATGAGCTGTTGTAGGAATCACTTGTCCTGAGAATCATTCAGCTGTCATTTGATATAGCAGTATTCTATTGAAAAGTTAATATCTCCATGTGTTTTATATTACTGCCCTTAACCTTTTCATTAATGGAATGTACACATCATTAACAGTGGCTGTGAAGGTAGGTCTGGGGTGATATAAGACTGCCTTGTTGAAGTTTTGTTGACGTCTGATAATTCAGCAACAAGGAACAAATTTACCAGCAGCAGTAGAGTGACAATGTGTTTTGCAATTTCCTACCTAGATATGAGTAGACATATGGTGCCACTGATTCTATTTCCTGATCTAAAGCCATGAATGGGTTGGTTATTAGGATAAATGATGCACAGCATTATAAGTTGTGCATCCCTGCTTTAAGGAGAGCTGGATACCCTTGATGATTTGCACAATTTATGACCGGAAGCACAACTGACTGTTTTAGGGTGATCTGGGAGCACTGTCTAGAATGACTTGCTCAGATTTGCACAATAAAGAAATGCTAAGAAAGGAAACAAAACCTTGGCAACCAAGTGGTACTCCTTAACAAGCTTGTAAGCTTATCCTTCTGTGTTGTTCTGCTAGACAGACAGAGACTGTGCTATGATGCTACACTGGAGGATCATACATGGTGCTCTTGGAGGAGGTGTTGCACACATACTCTAAAATTATATAGCAGGAAGAAACTGTCCACCCTCATAGGAACAGCATGCAAGGCATCCTGGGGTTATGATGTTTTGCTGAGGCTGCACAACAAGGAAGTATTTTGTATTCTCTACCACAACAGCGCATAAGGTACTGATTTGAGTTACACTTTTATGGCTTTTTGGGTTTTAAGCAGGAGGTGTCAGAAAAGTTATCACATGGATAACTGGCTTGTGGAAGCCAAACATTCATAGCGATGTTGCTTTTTGATCTTTCGATGTCGACTCTTCCTATCATTGTGAAGCAGAATTCACCAAGCGTTGGATTGTCCACCCACTAGCAGGAAACCTGAGCTGGATTTAGACTCTCATGAGACAGGTTAGTTTTACCCTATTGATGACGTCTTGTTACAACAGTAACTCTGTAGTTCCTGTAGGAATAGTGCACAAGGTACACTGTGGGGTACACTGTTATGGTACGTGTACACAGCAGGGCTGCACTGTGTAGTTCCTGTAGGAATAGTGCACAAGGTACACTGTGGGGTACACTGTTATGGTAAGTGTACACAGCAGGGCTGCACTGTGCAGCTCCTGTAGGAATAGTGCACAAGGTACACTGTGGGGTACACTGTTATGGTAAGTGTACACAGCAGGGCTGCACTGTGCAGCTCCTGTAGGAATAGTGCACAAGGTACACTGTGGGGTACACTGTTATGGTACGTGTACACAGCAGGGCTGCACTGTGTAGTTCCTGTAGGAATAGTGCACAAGGTACACTGTGGGGTACACTGTTATGGTAAGTGTACACAGCAGGGCTGCACTGTGCAGTTCCTGTAGGAACAGTGTACAAGGTACACTGTGGGGTTACACTGTTATGGTAAGTGTACAAAGCAGGGCTGCACTGTGCAGCTCCTGTAGGAACAGTGTACAAGGTACACTGTGGGGCTACACTGTTATGGTAAGTGTACAAAGCAGGGCTGCACTGTGCAGCTCCTGTAGGAACAGTGTACAAGGTACACTGTGGGGTACACTGTTATGGTAAGTGTACAAAGCAGGGCTGCACTGTGCAGTTCCTGTAGGAACAGTGTACAAGGTACACTGTGGGGTACACTGTTATGGTACGTGTACACAGCAGGGCTGCACTGTGTAGTTCCTGTAGGAACAGTGTACAAGGCATGCTGGTGGGATACGCTGTTATAGTAAGTGTACAAAGCAGGGCTGCACTGTGCAGTTCCTGTAGGAACAGTGTACAAGGCACGCTGGTGGGATACGCTGTTATAGTAAGTGTACACAGCAGGGCTGCACTGTGCAGTTCCTGTAGGAACAGTGTACAAGGCACGCTGGTGAGCTACACCATTATGGTAAGTGTACACAGCAGGGCTGCACTGTGCAGTTCCTGTAGGAACAGTGTACAAGGCACGCTGGTGAGCTACACCATTATGGTAAGTGTACACAGCAGGGCTGCACTGTGCAGTTCCTGTAGGAACAGTGTACAAGGCACGCTGGTGGGATACACTGTTATAGTAAGTGTACAGAACAGGGCTGCACTGTGCAGTTCCTGTAGGAACAGTGTACAAGGCACGCTGGTGGGATACACTGTTATAGTAAGTGTACAAAGCAGGGCTGCACTGTGCAGTTCCTGTAGGAACAGTGTACAAGGCACGCTGGTGGGATACGCTGTTATAGTAAGTGTACACAACAGTGCTGCACTGTGCAGTTCCTGTAGGAACAGTGTACAAGGCACGCTGGTGGGATACACTGTTATAGTAAGTGTACACAACATGGCTGCACTGTGCAATTCCTGTAGGAACAGTATACAAGGCACTCTTGTGGGCTACGCTGTTATGGTAAGTGTACAGAACAGGGCTGCACTGTGCATTTCCTGTAGGAGGTACTCCATGGGACTACACTGTTATGGTGGCAAGTGTACACAACAGGGCAGGAACTGTGCAGTTCCTGTAGTAACAGTATACAAGGCACTCTGGTGGGCTGCCCCATTATGGTAAGTGTACACAACAGGGTACACTGTGCAGCTCCTGTAGGAACAGGGTACAAAATACTCCATGGGGCTACACTGTTATAGTAAGTGTACACAGCAGGGCTGCACTGTGCAGTTCCTGTAAAAATAGTGTTCAAGTTACTCTGTTGGGTTATACTGTTATGGTACGTGTACACAGCGTGGCTGCATTGTGCAGTTCCTGTAGGAACAGTGTACAAGGAGCCCTCCAGTTTTCAAAGTTATGATGTGTGCAATGGAGGACAGTTTGGTTCATGTCTGTAGGAATAGTGCACAAGATGCCCAGTGGAGGGCCGTCACAGTGCTATCATTTCTGAGAACAAGAGGACAGCTCAATGTATTTTTGTATGTGTGTGTGTGTGTGTGTGTGTGTGTGTGTGTGTGTGTGTGTGTGTGTGTATGTGTGTGTGTGTATATGTGGTGTATGTGTGTGTGTGTGTGTGTGTGTGTGTGTGTGTGTGTGTGTGTATGTGCGAATGTGTGTGTGTATGAGAATGTGTGTGTGTGTGTGTGTGTGTGTGTGTGTGTGTGTGCATGTGAGTATGTGTGCATGTATGTGTATGTGTGTGTGTGTGTGTGTGTGTGTGTGTGTGTGTGTGTGTGTGTGTGTGTGTGTGTGTGTGTGTGCATGTGTGCATATGTGTGTGTGCATGTGTGCATGTGTGTGTGTATGTGTGCATGTGTGTGCACGTATGTTTGTCTGTGTGTGCATGTGTGTGCGCTTATGTTTGTGTGTGTGTGTGTGTGTGTGTGTGTGTGTGTGTGTGTGTGTGTGTGTGTGTGTGTGTATGCATATGTTTGTGTGTGTGTGTATGCATATGTTTGTGTGTGTGTGTGTGTGTGTGTGTGTGTGTGTGTGTGTGTGTGTGTGTGTGTGTGTGTGTGTGTGTGTGTGTGTGTGTGTGTGTGTGTGTGTGTGTGCGTGTGTATGTGTGCACGCGTATGTGTGTGTGTGTGTGTGTGTGTGTGTGTGTGTGTGTGTGTGTGTGTGTGTGTGGATGTGTGGATGTGTGTGTGTGGGCTTGTCCATTCCTATGGCATTAGCTAATGTGCTGATATTGTGAGAGTTATATATTAGTACTGATGTGGCAAAGAGATGTGAGAAGGTTGAATACAGTGTAATGCAGTAGTAACTGTGCTCATTGCTAGGTCTACACTGTGTTTCATGTGTCTTCAAGTTGTTATTCCCAAAAAGTTGTTTGAATGCTTCTGATAAATATTGCCTTCTGCAATTGCACACCACTTGGCAGTGCAAAATTAACTTTCAGGGCTTAAGGAAAAAGTGAAAAGTTTAGTTTAGGCTGTCTTATGTTGTACAACACAACTCGGCATTATTGTGTGTGGTCATCAGCATGCTGGATAGTACTCAGTGAAGGAAATACACCTGTCCGGTAACTTTCTCTGTGGCACAAGGTGTAAGTGCAGCCAGTTTAGAGAAACAGGATAGCTGATGCATGGTTTTACAGAGGGTAGTCTGAATACATACTTTATCACATTTTGTGATACCTTTGTGATGTTGTCATTGTTAACAATATATGACCTTTTGTCTGTCTATATTTACATTATTTGTCATTAACTACAAGTCTGATAATGTGTTCCAGAAAGTTCATTTCTGATGTTGCAATGAGATGTGAGTAGGATGGATGTGTCACTTGAATGCACTTCGTACCCTGGTCATTGCTACATGTACCCATTGATTGCATTTAATTTACTGTTAGCTTCTTAAGTTTTCATATGTTTTGTCTAACTCCTTCTCCATTTGCTTTTCACTTAGCATTGCACAAACTCAATTAACTACCTATGGAAAAAAAGTGAAAAATGTATTCTGCCTTATGTAGAGCAAATATACCTGTTGTTGTTGTGTGGCCCTCCACAACATGGATCGTACTTGCTGCAAAGAATGCAGATGACAGATGTCCAGTTCTGCGGCACAAGGTGTAACTGAATTGAATTGAGAGACAGGAGTCACATGAAGCATTGTTTGAATCCTGTTTAGAGATCACATAACAATTATTTACAATATGTCATTTTTTTAATTTTCTGGTAATTTTAATTTGCATTTGCTCTCTGCTTGGCAGCAGACAAATACTGTTACCAGCCTTAGGTAAAAGTGAAAAATATATTTTGGGCTGCCTTATGTAGCACAATCACTCCTGGCACTGGTATGCTTTCCTCAGCACCCTTGACAGTACTGAGTGGAGAAATTCCCCCTGTTATATACCTATCTCTGTGGTGCAAGGTTTAAGTGCAGCAGGTTTAGGTAAAGAGCACAACTGATTAAGGGTTCAAATCAAGCTAAAACCCGCATTCAGAATTGGTGTAAGAATCCCAGTTATCACAAAATTTTGATTAGGAGTGTACCACTAAAGAAAATTATGCTGTTAAACATGTTTCTTGCATGCAAAGTGTCAGTAATGCTTACATCTGTATACTTTTCTATTTAGTATATATCATTAACGTTTCACATAGACCCTCACGCAATGAGTGTCCAAATTCTTAAACCTGACAATGATGACATTTAATATTAAATTACATTGTTTAAGGACAGTTATATTTTGTGAAGTAAATATTTAACATACCCCAACCTGTACTACTCAGCTCCTTCAACTTCATCAATTTGAAATATATTTACATACAAAAATAATGAATTTCTCATAGGAATGCATTCTCAGAATTAGTTAAAATCACACACATACAGGCCTCTCTGAATTGTATCTCCATGCATTTCAAAATTAGTATAATTCTAATTTTGATGCTTGAAAGATACCTCTCCTATGGTGCTGTCAATTAATAAGCTTTGTTTACATTTTTGAACATTTTATGTTATAGGATCGATTTACAGCTGATACAACCATATTTTATCATTGCGTATAGCCCCATCATGACAATATGTTGCAATTATTCTTCTTTCTTTTTCCCGATTGAAAGGAGTTAAAGCTGTGCCATTAAGCATCCCATTGCTGAACACTGGAATCTGTGTCAATACGTTGAGCATCACACATTGCAAAGCTCAATGCAATGTTTCAACCCTTTACTGCTAGTGATGTAAGTAGTGCTAATGTGAGTGGCAAGGAGTCCATATTCTTTGATTTGTGCAAATGTATTTGGCAAGGCTATGCATCTTTGTGCGCAAGTAGTTACACTCAAGATCTAAACTGGTCACCAATTCAGACATATTTTGGTAGCTTGACTTTTGCAGACATGGCTGGTGATGGGGAGAATGGTGCTAAATTTAGAGCACAAAGACACGGTGTTGAGGAGTCCAGGATATTTGTGGCACTCCTCATGAACTGCTACAGATGTAGGCTGCTGCAAGGAGATTATGCCAAGTCTCAGTATAAGGCTGAGACATGCAATAGTTTAGCCAAAGCTATCTCCAATGCAATTGCATTGCATGCACTGGGGAACAATAGTGTCACAAATGCAGTGACCTAAAGAAGTGCAAGCAGGACCTACTAAGCTGATGAAAGGATGAATTTCGGACTGTGAATACACCCCAGTTGTGTGAGTATACTGACCCATAACCTGCCTATGATATGGTTTTAATAATCTAGCCAGTCAACACAGAAACTCATTATGCTTTCATATTTATTTTTTTTCTTTTTGTACCGTACAGCTGCAGTGAAAATAGCTGTAAACCTTGAGGCACACCAGGAGATATTACTTCACCTCAGAGAGGCACAGGATAAGCATTACTCAGGTCCAAATTCAAGTCATAAAGTTATTTTCATTACCTCAAGCAATAGTATCTTGGGCAGGTATACCTTGACCTTCATCTCAAGCATGCTTGCTTTCCTAATAACTCTTGCTGCTTGCATTAGACAATGAGAACACCTACGTAGGTTCATAGGTTCATAGGCTCATAGGTAGGTACTAGGCTATCAGCCCTGGGGCCTATATAAGCCTATCCAAAAAGGTTCTCTGTCTTTTGCCACCCAAGAAAATTATTTTCCTGTGCCCCTGTGAAGCAGTGCCACAGAAGTGATCCCCGGGGTGAATTTTCTGTTTCCCATCCACTCTTCAAGAGTTTTCTTAAAGAGGGCCAATGAGGAGCATTTCTTAACATGAATGAGTAGTTTGTTTCAGAGTATGGGAGGTTTCTGGGGCAGGAATCTATCCCTCCAGCATTGTGGTGACAAGGTCTAGGACCCTGGAGCATGTGGTTCAGAGGGATTGGGATTTCTTTAAGTGTAGCATGTCCAACAACTCTGGGTTTGATATAGCTTTGTATGTTAGGCAGAGATCGCCTCTGAGTAGGCGATATGTGACGGAGTAGAGCTGGAGTTTTTTGAGACGGTCTGCATATGGCATCTGTTTGAGGTCGGTGATCCTCTTAGTGAGGTATTTCTGTGGCCTTTCTATGTCTTGTGAGATACATGCCAAATGGGGCATTGTACTCTATAATGGGTCTGATCAGAGATGAGTAGAGAGGAACAATGACCTCCTTTTTTTCTAGAGGAGAACCCTTTTGGGATGAAGTGCACCATGTAGAAGGATTTCCTGACTACTGTGGTGATGTGGTTATCAAAGGAGAGACTACTGTCCACCTGTCTCCCAAGGTCTCTTATCACACTTTCTGTGTTTAGTGAGCTACCGCCTATGTGGTAGGTATAGAGTTTTTCCCAAAGGGAATAACAATGCACTTCTTGGCATTGAGCTTGAGGCCATGACTTTGACACCACACATCTGTCTCTGTGAGGGCCTTCTGTAGAATGTCTATATCATTAGGTGATTCTATTATGGCTCCCAGTTTGAAGTCATCTGCAGACTTTGTTAGCCAAAGACCTTCTGTGTTGGCCTGCACTAGAGAAGTTGATGCCGAACAGGAGAGGACCCAGGACCGAACCCTGTGGTATTTAAATCATCACTGGTCTGAAGTTGGACTTGGAGTCAGCTACTTTTACTGTGTGGGTTCTGTCAGCGAGCCAGTTGGCCACCCATCTTGTGACATAGGGATTTATGCCAAGTTTAGTGAGCTTATCTATAATTCCAGAGTGGGGGATGGTATTGAAAGCCTTGGCGAGGTCAAGATAGGCTGTATGTACTACCTTGCCCTCGTCTAAGGCTCTGGTGACTGTTTCAAAGAAGTCAATCAGGTTTAATGGACATGATCTACCTTTTACAAACCCAAACTGAGTGGGGTCCAGGCTTTGGAGGTTACCTATATCTTTGTTTATAAGCTCCAAGATGATACATTGCATGGCCTTGCAAACCAGGCTCATCAGGCTAATGGGGTGGTAGTTCCCAGGATCAGTGATGGCCCCTCCTTTGTGGAGTGGGATAACCATCGCTGTGCGTCAATCAGGAGGCACATAGCCTGAGGTGAGGCTATGAATGAACATGGTACTTAGGTGGGGTGCCAGTTCATTCCGTAGTTCGTGCAGTACGCAGCCTGGGATGTTGTCTGGTCCCATGGATGCTGTGTTCTTGGCTTTGGAGAGTGTGGTCTTTACTTGTTCATCAATGATTACAGGGGCTTTGCATTCTATTCGTATTAAGATGGGCCCTTTGGAGGGTGAGAGAGGGGTAAAGTTAGCACTGAACCTATCTGCCAGGATGTTGGCAATATCAGCTGGTTCTGTATATTTAGTGCCATTGTGCTGTAGCTCAGAGCAGATCTGAGTGTTGCAATTGAGACTCTTGACATAGCTGTAGAATGCTCTGTGGTTGTCTTTGGAATCACTGGCAATTTTATTTTCATAACTAGCTTTGGAAGATTTTATGAGGGAGCTCAGCTTCTTGCTAAGGCTGACTAGGGAGTTCCTCCAATCTTGGAATTTTACTCTTTTTTTGCAAAACCTTAACTGTGTGTGGGTTGAGTACCCAGAAGCACCAATTACCTTTTTCGTACTGGATAAGTATTTATAAACATTAACAGCAATAATATGTCAGGAAGAATCTGATTATGGTAATTGTAATTATTACATTTGAATGCATATTTCCTCTCCATCATAGGGAAATAAAGGGTTCTCTTTGTTATATTATAGCGATGAGATTTGTTTAATCTATGATAGATAAATACTTTTCCATCATATATGGATGTGGCAAAGGTGTACAGTAGTAGAATATCATAATTGTTTATGTATTGCCAAACAAAGATAACTGGAAAAATATAGTATTATGACATGCCATGTCTTTTTTTTTTTTTTTTTGCTACCCCTGCCCTTTCCCTTTCTCTGTATTTTTTTTGGGGGGGTATAATTTGCTATAAATCTGTTGTTTGCATCTGTGAAAAATAAATGATTGACAGCCCAGACAGGTGGACCAACCACTGCTGCTTGGCCTGCCATAAATCTACAGATGACAGGACAGGCACCCAGCACTTCATATTCACAACGTGCCTGTGTTATCTCCACAACCCCTGCCCTACCTGGTCCAATTGTGTCAGGTAGCTCTGCCCTGGATGCCACACCTCTCAACCTCTTAGTGTAAGAAATCTGGACAAAGTCTGACAAAAATGAGAAACATAGGCCCAAAAATAGGGAAATATTTTAAATATCCCTCTTATAAACTTAGAAAGTTGCTAGAGTAACAGGGTTTGTTTTAACATATATTTTCTGAAAGATTTGAAGTCTGAAACTCAGATATATGTTATTAGTTAGTGACTTCAGTCCTCAGATCATGCCAGTGATTTGACAGAAAACCACAAATTTTATGGGGAACAGATCAAAAAGATAAGAAAAAAATCTGGACTTTCTGCAAAAATCTGGACAGTTGAGAGGTATTCTGGCTGCTTGTGCAGTGGTGCCCTCTGGGAGAAGTAGTAGTGGAGGAAGTGATTTTGTCACCTGGCAGGAGTTGACAGGGCTGGTAGATGATATAATAGAGAGGAGCCTCGCTGCACTTATCATCAGGGTTCAAAAGGTCCTGCTTTAGATTGCAAAGTTGATGCCACATTCAGCACTGATCCAGGGAGCTGCTCCAGAAGGTAGTGATCACGGTTCTGAGGGTAAGAACTAGATACTCACTGTTCTCAAGCTGGATGTGGGTGCACTGCCCATGTCCCCTACCTATCCTCCATCACCATCCCTGTCTGTCTTGTATAGCCTGTATGTTTGCACATGCTTCCTAATTCACCCTATTTACTTGACCATATCATTCCTAAGCACCTTCTACAACATTCCTCTCTCCCACAAAAAATAGAAAAAATACACACCTGTCACCACCCCCCCCCCCAAAAAAAAAAACATACCCCATACATTGCTCTCCATTTTGTCCATGTGTAATCTGGACACACTTAATTTGGTCAAATTAGTGACACTCCAAAGACACAAAATTGTAAAACTGTACATTTACATTATGAAGAAGTAGATGGCTATGGTGCTCTCCCAAGACCCTCCTGCAAATTCCTGCATTCTTTCCCATGTGTCCTACCCTCTGCTTGCTAACCCCATTTTCACCACTATCTTATGCACCCTTTTTCACAAGTTTACTCTCACAAAAAAAATAGATTCACACACAACGCACATAGCCTGAAATGGCACATGGAAAAGCATTCTCTTTATGTCCTTGGCATTTGGTGAGGGTGGCATAGTGCAGCAGTGCTGAGTGATCATGAATGCTGTTTAACTCCTTATTGCAAAAGCTGAAGATTTCAATTTAATCTGCAGTGGTCCAGTTACTTTCTTAAAAATGTTCATAAATCTGCTGCACTATGAGAATACAAAAGAAAGGCAGACTAAAGACAGTGCTATGGTACAGTTAACGGAACAGTTCATAGGCTGCTGTGTGTAATAAAGTAGGAGTTCTTGTGTGGTGTGTTGGGATGATTACCCTGTTTGCAGTCTGACGTTTTTGCATAGTGTCATGGGTTTGATTACAGCTGTAGGTCAATGTATTAATTCATGACATTTCATATTCCTGTCATATATTTAACTGCAAATGTCTGTATTTCTCTCCATATAAATTTCCTTAATATACCATTTGAATAGTGCAGCAAACCGTCATTGCAGCCCCAACAGGAACACTTATTAAGTCAACCATATCCTGCTTATGTATTCATGTTTATTGCTTTCTCCTACCCTTTCTTTGTGCCTGTAGCAAACACTTCATTGTATGAGCATGAATGACTAATGATGATTTAATAAGTAAGAGTAACACACCATACAGATGTTCCTACGTGTCCCATAAAATATACTGTTACTATTCTTCTCTGCATCTGCCCTCTCTCTCTCTCTCTCTCTCTGATCACACCTTCTGCTTCAGTTGTGTTATTTAAATATTGTGAAGTAGTAATTCCTTTGTGTTGTGATAAGCTAATCCTTACACATTACAAAGATTTTTTACAATAGTCAAGGGTTCTAATCCAGCTATTACCTAAGTGTTTTGGTACATGTACTTGTTGGCTACATATTGTTATGATCCATCATTATCCTTCTTATGTTATAAGCTGCTTTGTCCCTGCCTCCATCTCACCCTGTCGATGTATCTTCTCCGTTCTGTATCACTGATCTTCCACCCCTACATTCACATGTCTGCTGCCGACCAACAACTGCAACTAAGGCTAAATGCAGGTACAGCTTAAGAAAAGATCTTGTGATTTTATTACCTTCATCTGCATTATTCTATTGCAGTTCAGGCCACTGTGCTAAGCTATGGTTAGTTTTCAACAAGCTGAAGAGATGGATGTACAGATTACAGTGTCAATAGGTAACTAAGATGAATACATATATTCATGTTTGATGAAACCTGCTGTCAAATGTTATCTATCAGAAATACGACTTCTTATGTGGTGTGCTTAGATGGTGGTCAGGTATAAATGTTTTTCTTGGAATGCTGTAAGAGTTCAAATCCAGATGGATGAAAAAAATGTTTTAGAATATTTTGTCTGACTCCTGTGGCTGTAAATGTCGGCAGTACCTTGATTTATCATATCATTAGTCTGTTGATATATTAATGTGCCTGGTCCCTATTGTGAAAGCATGTCTTGTACAGATCTTTGTGCAAAGGCTGGCACACAGCAACCTAGAGCAATGTTAATTCCCATTCTAAGTTCAACTTCAAGCTATCATTACACATGGGCGTACACTTCACCATCAGCAGTGTAATTCTGCTTAGCAGTGCTGCTCAAAAGTAAAATAATAAAAAACATAAAAGCGAATAATTATCATTTTGGGTTGCACAATGTTTGTATGTCTGTATTACTTTCGTCAACAGATTATCTTGATTTCAGAATGATGCTGAGTCAATTAATTCAGTCATTTTAATACATGCCTGCTCTACAGTGTTTACACCTGGAACTGTGTTACAAGATTGGTTAATCTATTTTCACATAATCCGTCATGGTTATTCTGCAGTGCACTGTCCCATGTATGACTTGCATGTTTGTCTTGCTAATGCACATAGCATAAGTATGAGACAACATAAGCATCCTGACATGAAGTGACAGGAAAGCTTGACTGATAATCCACTGGTGTACAACAGCAGATGTCAGTGTCATCTCATAATGTGAAACATGTCAATGTCCCTCACAGTAATGCAATGAAAAAGAAAGATAGCACCTAAATTCTAGTAGAGAAGTATGTAATTACAAGTGACAATCATAGTGATGTTTTCTTGTGCACACACGTGCATTTATTGCACAACCACTGATGTGCAGTACCATCTGTTCTAAACAGTAGATTTTGTAAAAGTTCGATTGGCCTGTTTCTTATTATTAATACCAGTCTTCTCCTGTGGCACTTTCAACTAATGCAGTGCCCTCTAGATTGTGTAACTAGAGGAGGTTTGATGCCCAGCCTGGACAGTTGTGTGTGTGAGGCTATGTGTAACACTTTCTGCTGTATCCACTTCTTTGGAGAAGAGTACATTTAACTCTTCAGCCAACTCCCTTATCCCACTTTTTACTGAAACACGTTGATGAGGTCATCCAGACAAACATGCACTCTCTGCCCTTAAGAGTCAGACTCCTCCTCTGATGCTTGTGACTAATACAATTATCTCTAGAGTGTATAACTTGATAGATAGGAGAAAACTTCAAAAATAATCAAAGTGATGTAGAATTTAAAAACAACTAGAAACTGCTAAAATAATTCCACAATAGCCAGTAAGGAACAGTCTCCAACACAGTTTTTGTACTGACTGAGTGTTTTCTTTTATTTAACTAGAACTTCATCAGAGTTAAAAAAAATGTACAAATTGGAATTTGAAAACAGTGTCATGTAATCACATGATTCAATCCAAACAATGATGCTAACTCAGGAGCTTGCTAATTTTCTTAAAGAGACAGCGTGTCTAACAATTATTAAAAAGACACAATGAGTATTTAAAATACAAAATGTAATCTGATGGTTTAATTTAGGTTATCATCCACCTCAGCTAGACTTCAGAAACTTGAAATATGAAATATTAGTACCCCTATAATAGCATTGATGTCATCTCACAGCCTTTGTGCCAAAAGAAAACATTTAATGTTTATGGATCCATTGAGACCTCAGCATACCTCCATGAGGATGTTCATTAACTAGTTTACATCATAGCCTTTCTGCAGAAAAAGTGCTTTTACAAATTTGACTTCCTCATCGTACACAGTTTCCTTACTGGTAAGCCTATGGATAAAGTGTCCCTTTACTGCCTCTTTCTTCATATTGTGGGGTGTAGACTTCTTTTATGCAAATACTGATTCACAAACGTTTCTTTTCTGTGAAAACTTTAGTTGCAAACTCAATGGCACTTTCTTCTAAGGAAACTGTGATGTCCAAATAGTTGATCATTTTTCCATAGACACTCAACGTGAATTTTAGAAATAAGCACTGGAACTGATAAAATCCAATAACTGATGCAATTCCCCTCCAAACCAAAATGTGGTTGTCAATAAATCTCCTGTAGAAAACCACCTTCTCAAAAAGAGTGTAGAATTTTAAGTGCACCTGCTTCCACCATGCCATGACCAAATTTGCAAATACCAGGGCCACTCTGAAACCCACGGCCACTCCAGAAATTTGTTTGTAGTATTTGACTTCAAATGTTAAAAAGTTGTTTTCTATTACAACCTCTAATAAGATGCACAATGTGCTAATCATGCTGTTGTCAAATTCTGAAAATTTACTGATGTACCATCTTACAACTTTGACTCCTGTTTCCTACTGGATACAAGCGTACAAAGACACTACATCAAAGGATGCAAAAACATAGCTATCATCAAAATTGATGATTTCACTTAATAATTCCAGGAACTGCCATGAGTCTTTAAAATAAATTTTTGATTTTTGAACCACTGGATTGAGTAGATGATCTAATAAAAACTGAAATGGCTTCCATTTTGTAGGGGTCTGCAGAGACTAATGGTCTGAAGGGTGGATGAACCCTGTCTTTGTGGATCTTTGGAATTCCAAAGATCCTAGCCATTTTTGACCGATCAAGTCTCAAAAAATGTATAAATTTCATATTGTAGTTCCTTTGATACAGCAAATTAAAAAGGATCATATCAATGTGCTCAGAGCTCTTAATCTTTTCCGCCATGATTTCCTTGTAGTTTCTTTCATCAGCAAAAAGACTATTAATGGCCAGATTGCAATTCTTATAGTTTGTTAACATAATCATACAACTTTATCAACCTCATCACATGTATTTCTTTGCTGGAGACAAGTTCACTTAAAGCTTGTCTTTCATCAAAAGTCAGGTTATGCACTTTCGTTTTTCTAACCAACTTTCTTCTTAGTTCCTCCTCACATATATCATGGGAGAACTGTATGGTGTTGTGAAGAGTGGGGTTATATGTGCTTCTCGTCATGAATGTGTCTTGTTTCTGGCTGAATTGGGGGATGTTGTGCAATACAAAATTAAAAATGTTGTTTTCTCACATATAAGTTGAGATCAGTCATGACTTTAGTGATGTTGGCTGGCTGGGCTGGAATAAAAGAAAAACCCATTTCTAATAGTGACACATGATGTTCGTTCAAACATATGTTACTGAGATTTTGTCTGTCCAATTATCTTTTTTTCTGTTTCTCCCTTTCCCTCTGTTCCTTTCCCCCTATTCTGCCATTGTGGTGTCTTTGTATTGTCAGGGGAGTTCAGGAAAAAAGGAGCTGGCGAATGAACAGATGATTTCTGAGTATTGCCTTAATCTACAGGAAACCAATTTTGTGGGTTAGACTGTTCCCCAATCCCCTCATTAGCAATTATCCAACACTGCAGTGTCTACTGTTTGACCTGTGTCAACTCTTTGATGTGTTTTAGTGTTTCCATTCAAACAATAAGACACCGCCTAGCAATATGCTTCTTTGTCTCTCCTGAGTTTTCCTTGTTTTTTGTTTACACTGACGACTACAAATTTGTTGGCTTTGGCTGCTGTGCTGTCATACAAACTGCCTAATAATGAAAAGCAACTGTTTCTTTTGACAGCTTCATCCAGTTTGTGAATGTTCTCTTCCAGTTGGTGCACCTTTGATTTGTAGTCCTTAACCAGCAGTTTTATCAATGAAATGCCTGTGCCGTTGAAAATTATACCAAATCACTGTGTAATCGATCTAGAGTGTCTTCTGTGTGGAGGCATGCGTGTATGAGCATACCTTCATTGAAGGTTGTGCGTCAGGGCTGGTAACTTGGCATGTAAAAACTACTACCAAACATTAGCGGACCAGAGTTCCGCTGTGGCGACCCCTATCCTAAGCCGAAAGACACAACAACAACTGTGGCGACCCCTATCCTAAGCCGAAAGACACAACAACAACTGTGTAATTGATCTCTTGATTTTACACCATTAGGAAACTTAAATATTCTTATACCTAACAAAACTAGCTCAGTTCTTATGCACTCTTCTAAATATAAGATCTCATACTGCCCTTGTTTTTTGCAGCATTCACAATCATTAATAACTGAACCACTGCTTCTGATAAATACATCTGAATTACACCTGCTTCCAGCAGTAGTGTCACAGAATGGATTTTCAATACTTCTAAATAAATTGTCAAATAAACTGTAACTTGTACATGTATTGATGATGTTCCATTACTGATGACAGGATTTACCACAGAGTTACTATGACCAGCTCTGTTCAATTCAAGGTTGAAAACTGTGTTGACTGATGTCCCAGAAACTTTATTATTGTGGTTCCTAGACTTAAAGCCCCTCAACACAGAAATAAATAGGACATGCTGGAGGGACAGATTCATAACCCAGAGGCTCCCTACACTATGGAACAGAATCCCAGTCCATGTTAGGCAGAGCCCCTCACTTACTCTATTCAAGAGAAATCTCGACGAGTGGATGGGAGATCGTAGGTTTACCCCGGGGGTCATCTCTGTGTCACTACTAGACAGAAGCATAGTAAACTAAACCCTAAAAGGGCGTAGTATTCTCATCCTAACGGGTGGTGTAAGCCACATACACTCTGGCTAGGCTTATAAATGCCTTAGGGCAGATAGCCTAGTACGAACCTATGAACCTATGAACCTATAAAAGACCGCAGATATCCGAAACTTATGTTGTGAGTCTTTCTGTGAACAAAACAAGTTCTTCAGGCACTTGATAAGTGGAAAGATCTAAATGTCCATCTTGAGGAGAAAGGCTTCCAAACAAATCAGGTTGCCACAAAAGAAAACTTAAAATGTAACAAAAGTGGTATATAATTTAAAAACAAGAAACTGCTAAAATAATTCCACAATAGCCAGTAAGGGAACAGTATGCAACACAGGTTTTACTGACTGAGCACTTTTGTTCATTTATTTAACTAGAACTTCATCAAACTGGAGTTTAAAAACAGTGTCATGTAATCATATGATTCAATCCAACCAATGATATTAATTCAGGATCTTGCTACTTTTTTTTTAAAAAGACAGTGTATCTAACAACCATTAAAAAGACGCAATGAGTATTTAAAATACAAAATGTAATATGATAGTTTAATTTAGGTTATCATCCACCTCAGATAGACATGAGAAACTTGAAATATGAAATATTAGCACTCCTATAATAGCATTAATGTCATCTCACAGCCTTTGTGCCAAAATAAAGCATTTAATGTTTATAGATTCATTGAGACCAGGTGGTTTGTCAGCACAAAGCCTTATTTGCCAGCTAGACTCATGGCATTCCAGTTGGCCATTGTAGTTGCCAACAAAGTCATTCATGTTTACTGAGTCAAGCACAAAAAAATGGAATTTTCTGAAATTTGCACATATAAGTGAATGTTTCCCTAGAGCATTAACAGTATCTTTCTTCTTGATAGCCAAACAATGTTGATAAATTCTTCAGGACAGCTTTCTTACAGTTTTCCCTACATAAAAAATGTGGGCATGAATCATAGATTGCCAGGTAAACCACCCCTTGTGAATTACAGTTGTACCTGACTCCAGCCCAAAGTAAAAATTCAGTGCCCTCATGTGCACATTCGAAGTGTTTGATATAAAGTGGCACTGCTTACACTTGCCACACTGGTATGTGCCAAAGGAATCCTGTGTGTCAGTTGGTCCCTTACATTCAATTTCCATTAAGGATTTCACACATCGACTTCTTTTGTAAGTGAACACAGGAATTCCACCTAAGATCTTGCATAACTCCACATTTCCCAAGGTGACTTTCCAGTTCTCCTTGAAAATTTCCCTGATCACAAACATATCAGTAGAAAATGGAAGTGGGAAAGCTCTGCTGTACTTCTCTACCAAATTATTAAGGGTGGTGACTGGCTCTCCCCTATCCAATTCTGCTGCTCACTGATGTTTCCTCTGAATAGGCTGCGCTTTATTCGATCTTAGTGAGCGTACCTCCATGATGACGTTCGTTAACCAGTTTACATCATAGCCTTTCTGCAGGAAAAGTGCTTTTAAAAATTTGACTTCCTCATCATACTCAAATGAAATGGTTATTGTGTAGAATAATCTCCATCACTTCTATGAAATAATTAAATAATGCATTATCTAAATCTGAAAGTTCCAGAATAGTGTGTTTAAAGAGAACACAGAGGTGATTACAGCATTAAGGGAAGTACCAAGATTTGTATTTAAAACAGGAAAGAACATCAAATATCTCCTTGAACACCCGAGGAAAGACCTCCCTAATCCCACAAGAAAGGGTACAAGACAGAGTGGGGCATGAATTCGGTGTGGATACATTCTACAGTGGACTAAAATTCAAATAAGGGCATCCACATCTGAAATTATTTTAGGAGATGGTAACTGTGCTTCAACAGATGTTATATACCTGGCAGTTTGTGAAGGATGTGAACATTTCTACATAGGGAAGACTGAAGGACAATTATGCAAAAGAATCTATGAACATGTATATGCTATTTCTAAGAAAAATATTAATAATTCCCTGCGAAGCACACCATCAGTTGCCCCTCTTTTACTAAATTTCTCTTTGGCATACTTGAAACTGTTCCAAAAAACATCAGGAGGTGCTTGGGAAACAGAATTAGAGAAAATAGAATTGGTATTGCAACTTAGGCTAAATGCTTTCACAATTCCTGGACTCAATGAACATACTTCTATTGCCCCAATATTGAGGTTTAGAGCTGCAAAACTTTAATTTATCAACTGGTTATATATTTTATGACAGTTTTTAGGAATATTTTTTTACATGTTTTAATTATTTATATCTGACTGTGATTAAAAGTTTCACTTTTAATGTGAATGAGCAATAATATATACTAAAAGTTACTAAAAGTTTTTAATCATGACATCTTAGTATTTCTGTTCAATATGTTCCTTTAAGTAGGCTAATGGATGTGTCCCATGTTTTATTTGAATTTTATCATATAAGATATTAATTTAGTTAATGAAACAGTTCTGATGAAGTCCCACTGCGTCTAGAGATAAAAGCACTTAACCATTGTATTTTGTGCTGTGATTCAAGTTTTTATTCAATATACTGACGTCTCTAAAGCTTTACCAAGACTAGTGTATTCTCTTTTGGAGTCATGCTTATGTGATATAATAACTGGTACTTGAACATTTTTTTTATCCTAAAGACTCCCTATGGCACTACCTAAGCCTAATTTTGCAGTTTCCTCATGTTAGTTTTTTTTGCTGCACGGATATATACTGTTGATACTTTTTTCTTAGAAAATGACATGATACAATGTTTATTATGCCATTTGTTGCTCACAGACATTACAAATTCCAAAGATAATTATGATCTTTATTGCACATCCTCATCTGGGCATTTCTTTTATTACTGCAATTGTTTTCATCATATTATGCAGCTTAATGGCAGATGAGGGAATTCTATAAAGGTTTATTACTGCATGGCATGCTGCCAGCCAATCCAAAATTGTGATTGGTCCTCTGATACATCACTTTCTTGTTTGCTTCTGCTGCTGAATTGCTGTTATGATACTGATTGTTATTGATCCCCCTGCATTTCCATGTGAACATGTCCAGTATAATAACACCTAAGCTGCTTGCATACCAGCAATGAAAAACTTGAAATAATAACGTCATCCGATCTGTGTTGTCATATGTCACCTATGTATGTTATGTGTTATGAGATTACCATTTAGCATACAATACACCATACAGTGCTTGCCTGTCTATTACATGTTCATAGATGGTAAACCCCTTTCCTATTTCTTTGCACAAACATTTCCATTTCTGATGTACCTGGCATTACAGCTGTAAGGTCCTTTTGTTCTTGTGTATATGTACTGAAGTGCAGAATAAAGCAGTGGTGTTAGCTTGCAAACATAAACTCCCTGTATATGAATCTCATATGCGACTTACTAGAACTAAGGAACGTATCGCACCTTGGCTAACAAAAGATACTAAAACCAAAATTAAACTCCGTGACCAGGCCTGGAACAAATGGAGAACTACTAAAACCCCCCTAGATCGCATCAAGTTTGTACAGCTCAGAAACTCAACCAAAGCAGCCGTCATGTGGGATAAAAAACAATATTTCTGTCACCTCCAAGACAAACACCAGCATAATCCTAAAAAATTCTGGGCTGGATTCAATCACCTCCTTCATCCAGGTAAATCTACCACCCCCACCCCGGAGAAACTCATGGGCAAAGATCCAGGTGATATAGCCAATACTTTTAATTCTTTTTTTACCGAGACCATCCAGTCCCTCGCCAATCAGCTTACTACTTCTCCCTCGGGTGTAATCTTAACTAAAGACCCAACTCAACCCTCCTTTAACCTACAACCAACATCCATCTCCTACATTCGAACCCTCTTGAAAAAACTTAAGCCAACCACCTTAGCGGCTGACTTACTCCCAGCAAATTACTTACAAATAGCATCTGACGCCATAGCCTACCCTGTCTCAATCTTGATCAACCGCTCCATCTCTGAAGCTACTCTTCCCTCAATCTGGAAAATCTCTTATATTATCCCTCTCCATAAAGGAGGGCCCTCCACTGACACATCTAACTACAGACCCATAGCTATTCTGTCTCCACTAGCTAAAATCATGGAACGCTGCGTTCACAAGCAACTCATTACCCATCTTACTCGAAACAACCTCCTGTCTAACACCCAGCATGGCTTCCGCCCCCACCATAGCACAACCACTGCTCTCCTCTCCTTTGTTGACTCAGTCAACCACAACCGCAACAATAAATTAATATCCTCTGCGCTCTTTCTCGACCTGTCGAAAGCCTTCGACATGGTCAATCACCAACAGTTGCTCCACACACTTGAAACCTATCACCTTAGCAAATCAACCATAAGTTGGTTTAACGCCTATCTCTCTGGTAGAAAACAGGCAGTTCAGTGGCAAAACAGGCTATCAGACCTACTCCCCACTAACATCGGTGTTCCCCAAGGATCTATACTTGGTCCCCTTCTTTTTTCCATATTTATAAATGGTCTACACTCCATCATTCCCGAAGCCTCCTGCATTCAATATGCAGACGACTCCACCCTGATCTGCTCTGACGTATCTCTCACCAAACTCCAAGTCACAACCCAAAACTGCTTTTCCGCAGTTGAAAAATGGTTCTCGGATCTAAAACTTTTACTCAACCCAACCAAAACCAAATTACTTATATTTTTCCCCACCCCAATTACCTCTCAAGGAAAAGAACCTCCTAATACCAACAACCCAACCTTTCATGTGTCCTCCAACAATGGGACCATAATCGAACCTGTCTCTCACACCAAACTACTAGGGGTGACCATAGACCACAAGCTGAAATTTGATACGCATGTCAGCCTGACCATTAAGTCGGTAAACAAAAAACTCGGGTCCATGTATAGAATAAAGAACTTCTTAACCCCGCACACCAAACTAACAATTGCCCGGACCCACCTCCTCTCCACACTCCTTTACGCCTCCCCGATATTCTCCTTCCTCAACAAGAGAGAGCTCAATAAACTATCTAAAACCTATAACCATATAGCCAGATTCATAACAGGTATGCCCTATCGCACCCATCACTGCCAAAATCTAAGGACACTGGAATGGCTAGAACTGCCCAACATTCTCAAACTTAACCAACTCACTGAGGCATTTAAAGCAATCAACCATCCAGACAAAACCCCCTCACTGAACAAAATACTTACCCCCTATTCCAACCTTACGTCCCTCAGGTCATCAAAAAGTCTACTAGTACAGACCATTAAATCTAACAACTCGGGAGGTGAGGCACTCTATGCCAATTCCATTGGCAAATCCTGGAATGCCCTCCCAAACAACCTAAGACACATGACCTCTCTTCACCAATTCAAAAAACACCTCAAGGTTCTCCTAAACTCCCAATGGCTATGCCCTTGCTCTAATCCAGATTAACAGCAAACATCCCAAGCACACCGAACCCTCTACCCAACCCAAAACCTTAAAGGTCGACAATGTAGCTATGTTTAGCCATCTACACAAGTCTGTACCTCTTTTAAACAATATGTATGACCTACTTGTTTACTTTATTCTGCCTATGAATGTATTAATAATTACTGATCTGCTTTATTTTGCCTATGAATGTATTAATAATTTACTGATCTGCTGATATTTTGTCTAGTAACTTCTGTTCTTTGGAGCTTTTCTCCCCGGGCCTCTACTGAAAATGGACATGTATCCAGCTAGACTAGCCCGGTCAACAAATGAAAAATAAAAATAAAATAAATAAAATAAAATATGCAATAACCGCAGTCTATGCATTCATACCATAATGTATTTTCTGTCCTTGCTGTCATCTCAACTCAGCATTTTTTAGCATGTATATTAGATGAACTCCCCTTTGTTACACTGCAGTTTATATCCATCTCACTTCCTTTGTTAGCATGTCCATTTTTGTTTATGTGCATAACTGCAATATTGTCATTGACGTCAATTATCATTGCATCCATATAGCTGGATTTACATTAGAAATGCTTCTTTGACACTCTGCAGCACATTTGTCTCCAGTATTTGAAAACACTTTACACATTTCAACTTCCGTATAATTAATTATGCAGTGTAAAACACCTGTTATTTGAGTCCTTTTCCCCCCATTTCACTTCCCCTCCTTCAGAATTCTTTCAATGTACTTGCCCTTGACGTTTGTGGGTAACAGCGTGTGCTCGTATCTGTGCTTCGCCTAGATGCAAGCTGGTTTGTTTGCATTCTGTGCTCATACTTGCAAGCACATTGTCATGGCCATGAACACCACGTTGTCGTGGCCAGGATGCCACGTTGTCGTGGCCATGAACACCATGTTGTCATGGCCATGAACACCACTTCTGGCCAGGAAGAGGTGCTGGTAAACATATAGGCACAATGGGCATGCATATTTGATTAGAACTGCTGCTTATCACGCTAATACATTTATATTGTGTAGACAGTGTGACGCATACACGATTGTTAATGAATCCCAGGGTTAGTTTAAATTTTAATGTTAATTTTCAGTTTTCAATTGTTAATTTATAACAGGGCCCTGTTCCTCTTAATCTCTTTCATTACATATCATTCCATTGTCTACTTTGGTTAATATGATTTATGGTCTGTTAAACTATACTGCCAGTTTTTACAAATATTATTGCTGTTTGTATTTGATTTTGTTTGTTCAGTGTGATGTCATTTAATATGATTGTTACATCTGTATGTTATTCTGGATTGCAGTAAAAAAAAATAAGTTTAGTGATGCATTACATAAACTAGGCAGCAGAAGGAAAGGATATTGTTATCTGTTTACTTTGAAAAAGTCTAAATCCCCCAGCCCCACTCCACAATTCTTCCAACATTCACAAGTTTCTTTACAGACTATCACTGCCTTAGTTTATACCAGCCATCCTGGTTACTGATTCTGCATGTCAACCACTGTCTCTGTCAAAAAGTGCTTTCTAGCTTTACATTTACACTATATATATATATATATATATATATATTCATAGGCTCATAAGTTCATAGGGGCGTACTAGGCTAAGGGCCCTGGAGCCTTTACAAGCCTAGCCCATAGGACTACCCTGGCACTGTGCCACCTGACCTTAGTTCCCAGTGCCTCTGTCGAGTAAAGCCACGGGAGTGATCCCTGGGGTGAATTTTCTATTTCCCATCCACCCATCAAGATTTCTCTTGAAGAGGGCCACTGAGGTGCTCTGTTTGACATGTATGGGAAGTCTATTCCATAGCATGAGCAGTCCCTGGGATATGAACTTGTCTCTCCAGCATGTTCTGTTAATTATGGTAATGAGGTTGAGGTCTCTGGAGCATGTGGTGCGGAGAGATTGGGATTTCTTTAGATGCAGCATTTCTAACAGAGCTGGGTCAGACATGGCTTTGTAAGTCAAGCAGAGATCGCCTCTAAGTAGGTGATATGAGACAGAGAATAGTTGGAGATTTTTTGAGTCTGTCCATATAGGACAAGTGTTTAAGGCCTAGGATCTTCCTTGTGAGGTACTTTTGTGGCCTCTCCAGTTGTTGCAGGTGTTTAGTGAGGTACATGCCAAATGGGGCATTGTACTTGATTGGCCTAATGAGGGAAGAGTACAGGGAGACAATGACCTCTTTCTTCCTGGATGCAAAACCCTTAGTAATGAGATGCGCCACATAGATCGACTTTCTGACCACAGTGGCAATGTGGTGGTCAAAAGAGAGGTTGCTGTCAACCTGTGTTCTCAGATCTCTTATAATGCCTTCTGTGTTCGGTGGACTACCATTGATGTGGTAATTCAAGGGAACTGGATTTTTCCCAAGGGGGATGATGACAGATTTTTTGGCATTGAGCTTAAGGCCATGGTTCTGACACCAGTCATTGGTCTAAGTGAGGCCTTTCTGTAGGATGTCAGCTTCACTTAGGGAGTTAACAATAGCTCCCAACTTGCAATCATCTGTGAACTTTGTCAGCCAGAGTCCCTTCGTGTTGGCCTGGACTTCAGAGAAGTAGATACCAAACAGAAGAGGACCCAGGATCGAACCCTGTGGGACTCCACTCGTTACTGGTAGGCAGTCTGACTTGGAATCAGCTACTTTCACACTGTGGGTTTTATCTGTGAGCCAGTGTGCAACCCACCTAATGATATAGGGGTTGATGCCCAGCTTAGTGAGTTTTTCTATGATTCCTGAGTGGGGAATTGTATCAAAGGCATTGGCCAGATCAAGGTAGGCTGTATGAACCACCTTGCCTTCATCCGCAGCTCTGGTGACTGACTCAAAGAAGTCAACCAAGTTGTGCAGGCATGATTTATACTTTACAAAACCAAACTGTGTAGGATCTAGAGTTTGGAGATTCCCTATATCCTTGTTTATTAGGTCCATGATGATGCATATCAGACTCATCAGGCTAATGGGGTGATAGTTCCCAGGGTCTGTTGTCACTCCTTCTTTGTGGAGAGGTATGACTGTAGCAGTGCACCATTCTGTAGGGACAGAGCCTGAAGTGAGGTTGTGATTGAACAGAGCACACAGGTGAGGTGCCAGTTCACTCGGTAGCTCATGTAGAACACAGTCAGGGATATTGTTAGGTGCCATAGAAGCTGTATTCTTGGCCTTGGACACTGCTGTTTTAACCTGTGCAGCAGTAATACTAGGTGCCTGGTAATCTACTGGTATTGTGATTGTTTTTTTTTTGGGGGGGGGGTAAAGTTGACACTGAATCTGTTTACCAGTATATTGGCAATATCTGTTGGCTTGGTATACGAGGTACCATTGTGCAGTAGCTCAGAGCAAATCTGGGTGTTGTCATGGAGATTCTTTACATAACTATAGAAGGCCTTGTGGATGTCTTTACTATCTGCTGCAATTTTGTTTTCATAGCTAGCTTTAGAAGATATGATGAGGGATCTCAATCTTTTGTTGATGCTGATAAGGGAGTTCTTCCAGTCTTGGGACTTCACCTTATTCAGCATCAGTTTCCTCCTTCTGTTGTAGAGTTTGTTTATGGGAGGGGACCACCAGATTGGCTTCCTTTTTTTTGAGGAAAGCGTCTTGGTTCTATTGGGTATGGCAAGATCCATGCATTTGTGTACGTGTTCGTACAGTGCATTGGTGTATGATCCGGCGGTCATGCAACTATTCTCCATTTTCATGGGTGCCGTGAAGTTAGCCACCTCTGTTTTTAGGAGCCCAAAACTAGGTTTGGAGAAGTTTTTCATGGTGGTTACCTTTGTGGTGGGGGTGGGGGTGAGAGGGATGTGGATTTCCAAGGTGATTAGTTTCCGGTTGGATCTAACCAGGGAGGAGTTAACTATTGGTGTAGAGCAATGGTCACTCATGTTAGTAATGACCAGGTCAAGGATGTTGCTACCTCTAGTGGGGGTAAGAACGAGCTGGTCCAGGGCATTGGAATTAATGAATTCCAGGAAGCGTTGGGCAGATGTATTGGTACATGATAGTTTTCCCAGTTAATGGAGGGGTAGTTGAAGTTGCCCAGTATAAGAGTGTTAGGTTGGACCCTAATATTCTCCAGGGTGCTTAGGAATATGGAGTGTGAGTCTTGGGACATGGTTGTGGACCTATAGCAGGCTACGACCTGAATCGCTGTCTTACCCAGTGTTAGCTGCACCTGAAGTATCTCAGATGCGTTATGTTGGGCTACCAGTCTGGAGGTGTGTGCATCCTTTATGAATATGGAAACACCACCAACTTTGAAGCTTTGGTCCAAGTTCTGGGACTGAAAGGTGTGGAATGAGTTATAGCCTGGTAGTGCAGGGGTGCTTTCTGCTGCCTTGAACCAGGTCTCTGTTACAGCACAAATATCGATGTTCTCCATTTTAAGGAGTGCTTCGAGTAAGTGCATTTTGAGATTTAGATGTTTAGTGTTGAGCAGCATGACCCTCAGATTGCATGTGTTTGTAGCTGTTACAGTGGTAATTTGGTTTTTGGAGCACCGCCTAAATAAGGCACTATAGGGGTGGCAAGAGCCTTGGCCAGTATCCGGAAGTCCAGGTGTAACAGATGCAGGCCATCTCTGGCAAGCATCGAGGTCTGTCAATCATGTCATCCTAGGCAGACAAATACTGGATCCCCTAAGAATGACACCAGAAACTTAGCCAGTTGTTGAAATCAATCATTTTCTGCTTGTACTGTGGTATCATTCTGCGTGATGGTAGGATGCTGCTCAGGGCTAGGGGCATACCCACCTGGGCTACATAATCCGGGAGCTTCTTCATGTCTCTTTTCATGTAGTCCAGGGAGGTATGTCTCCAGTCATTCACACCCACATGTACAATGACAAAGTCATATTCGTACCTGTTGTTGAGGGACCTGAGTGCATGTGTTATGTGGCGATCCACATTCCCGTCATTAGCTGATCATGCCTCTCTTTTCTGCTATATAATACTTTCCTGTATGATCCCATCTCACCGAGCTCTTAGTACCTTATATTTCCATGTTATAGCCTCCTGTTTTTTCCAATGAATCCATCTAAAATCATCACCTCCCCTTCACTGTATGGTTTCCAGAACACATACAGTACTCTAGATGTTGGATGAGAAGTGTCTGATAAAGAAGCATTAATCTGTTCCTATTATTGGATTCTACCCCCCCTTCCACCTCATGCATATGTAAGGTTTTGTTTTGCCTTAGTTGCTGCACATTCACTGTGAGTCTAATGATTTTGATTGTTTTATGCTTAACAATCCCAAAGACCTTTTCTTGTTTGGGGTGTTTTTAGCATGGCAACCCTAATTCTACATTCTTTACCTTAATTGTCATTTCATTCCACTTTTTAATGACACATTGACATCTTAGGACAATATTATATGGTTTTGCTTGGTTTAATTTCTCCATGTCTTTTGGGTTTGTAATATCATGACAGGGAATGGACCCCATTCCTAAGTTAAAGCACAATTAAAGTTGATGAAATTAGTTTTGTTTCAGTCTTTGATGTCAGTCAAAAGTGCTCTTCACAACATCCGCAATGTGCCAAGAAATGACTCCTACTGTAATTCATATGGCGTTACATGCATCAGTAACATATCTAAATAAGACTGTAAAATCTTTTTTTGTAAGACCCACTACTCCTACTACTACTGGAACTGTCTGGGTATCCTTCTTCCACGCTGCCCTCATTTTTGCCTACAAATCCTGGTATTTTATTTTGTGTCTCTCTGCATGTAAGACACTGTAATCACTGGGTCTAACAATTTCAGTGATCGATGCTACTTTTGTCTTCTTGTCATGAACTACTATATCTGGTTTTCTTGCATCTATTTTTTTAAACTGTTGGTAATGGGTGATCCCATGTGACATAAAATTCATCATGCTCTTAAGGCTATTTGAGTCATGTTTCCAATGCTTCTCAGTTATTTCAATATTGTAATGTTTGCACAATCCCTAACGCAACAGTCTTGCCACATTATTATGCCTTTCAGTAAACAAAACCTCTGTCATTAGTGTATCGCACCCAGCAATAAGACATGCGACTGTTACTAGTTCTGCTTTACAGAACCTGCATTTGTATGTTTCTTCCAAATGCTCAATGGACTTTGTAAATGTAGTCCACTATCCTAGGCCTCAAATATCAACCTTTCATCTTTGGGATTAAATTTAACTCGCCTTAACCATTTCTGCATCAGATCCTGATTGACATACGGTTGTTCTAGGAGTTTCCTGTACTTGTAACTATATTTAAGCTTTTTCCACATTTCTTGCCTTCTCATTTGATCTTTCTCCTTATATTGTTTATTCTGTTTTATGCACATTCAGTTGCTGCCTGATTTTTGTCTACTTCTAGTTTGGTTTCCATTCCTGCTTGACACCGATATGCATCTGCTAAACTAATCAAGGAAGTCATCTTAGACTTGTTTCCTATATGTTTCAAAACTTTCAATATGTTTGGATCTGATGAGGTCAGCAATATGTATGTAGTCCTATGACTGCAGATCTATACGTGTAATCAGTTTGGAGGAGGCCTGTACCTCCTTTAGAATGCGGAATATACAATGTTGGTATACACTGCTTTTATATATTGTTTGATTAGCATGAAGCTTTTTTGTTTGTTTTCCTGCCCAGCTGATCCAATAACTTTTGGGGCCAATCAATCACCCCAAAACTGTAAGTTATTACAGGAAGATCATATTGGTTTATAGCTTGGATTTTGTTTTTAGATGCCAGGGCTGTTTTTAGTATTAGTTTTCATCTTCTAAAATATCCTTACTGAGTTTTGTCCACATTTTTCATTGTCAATCCTTCACCAATTCCCACATTTTTAGAGACTGTCTTCTACTCAAGTTTCTTTATAACAAATTCCTGCCCCAGACTGATATTTATTTTCTTTGTGCTGCAGTTTTCCTGCTTTAAATGTTACTTTTGCACATTTATCAAGACCAAATGGCATTCTTATATCATCTGAGAAAGTTTTGACCACTTCCAGTTGTGCTTTCAGCTCCTCATCTGATGAACTGTACAGTTATAAATCATCCACAAAAAGAAGACGAGAAGCTATTGTGTTAAGTAAACAGCTTAATGGATTAAGGGTAAGACAAAAGAGTAAAGGTGACAAAGAGCCAGCCTGGAGTATCCCTCTTTGAATTTTTATTCCTGGGATAATAATTTGCCCTTTATCATGGCTTATCTGCAAAGTGGTTTGCTACTGTTTCATGATCAATGTAATGTGTAATTGTTCAATGTAGGGTATGTCTTATCCATCCGTAAGCACTTCATTATCCATAAATGTGGGTTGCTGTCAAATGTTTTTTTTATAATCTATCCATGCTATACTTAGATACTTCCCCTTTTTACAATTCTCCATTATGACTTCAACAACAAATGACCCTTTATTCCATAGGACTTTATTTTGCTTCCCTTTTGTTCAGTTGTCATGACTGAGATATCTTCTGAATTATAAAGTCTATCTGCATCAATTCCAGTGTATAGTTTATACATCATCGGAAGGCAAGTTATTGGTCTATAGTTTTTGGGATAGCTTGCATGTTTACTGTCAAGGAGGAGCATTGTTTTTCATGTTGTTAGCCAGATTAGTGTCTGTTCAGGGTCCACATATAAATAGTTCTTACTTGGGGCTAAATCTTCATGTAAAGATGTTAATACTTTTAGCCAGACATTAGGTACTGCATCTGGGCCTGGGGTTCTCTATTTGGCAACTTTTCTTAAATTTATTTCAGTTTCTCTGGCCTTTATTTCATCTCATTTCATATCCTGTACATTTGTACTTCTTATTGTTTCTTTTACTTCTTCTATCCATCCACCATCTTTGTTATGTTCCACAGGGTCTTCATAGATATTTCTCCCACCAAAATGTGTCTGTTCTTTTTTTTGGTGGTATTTCTATTCCTTTTGATTTATTTCCCAGTTCTCTATAAGTTTTTTTGGTTATAAATGAACTGTTTATTTTGTAATTTTCCTTTATATTCATCTGCATGTCTTCTAAGTTTTTCTGCACATATGGGAATTATGATATAGTCTATGTGGCTAGATATAGGTCAGATGTCACATGTAATTTTGGATTTTTAGTAATGGCTTTAAATATTTCAGAAGACAGGCAGATACTGAAATGGTATACTGTTTTATTTAAAGAAATTGGAGATTTTGCTATGTCTGGCAAAAAGGGAGGTTATAACTTGAAACAGTATCTTGAAATGCTAGTTAGTAATATAACTAGAAAGGCACAGATAAACCATTCAGGATTCATAAATGCTCTTTTGCACTTATTGCCATTATAGTCATGAGAAGCCATCTATTAGGTCTGACCATATGGACAAGACATATGGTTCTGAAAGGAAAATTTACATGTGATAATAGATGTGCTCTGTATGTTGCAGGAAGCATGAGATATGACAGTTTCTCCAATAAAGCTATCACAACAGATTTATAAATATTATGCCCTAAGAATAAGTAAAGTCCTAATCAGATGTAGTCAGGAGTGCACAGACTTTAAAGTTTCACTTTTGGAATAAGATCAACTGAGTTACAGACTGAGTGACTTTGACTGCATTCTTCAATAGAGTAGAATTAGCAGTTGATATTAGATAAGCAGCACCTCCCTGGGATTAAATGAAAGTTATACTTATTGAAAGTGTTTTCAAATTAAGAACACTTCATTAAGGTCCACACATTTTTCTCATGTATATTCATTATGTTATTTGGAAAAGCTTATTATAACCTGTTATAGTTTGTTGAACTCACTATTAATATATCCTTGTAATATTCCACAAAAATTATATTTAAGGGGTGATTTGCTGCCTCCTGGAATGTGTTAGAATTTAATACATGACACGAGCATAATGGAATTTTATTTTTTTTTAATTTGTCAAGTTTTTTTACACACTTGCTGCTCTATTCTATTATTTTTGGTTTGTTCTAAGAAAACGTAACATGGGCTCACCTATTAAACAGAGCAGTGTTAGTGGAAACGGGTCAGACACTCTAGAATTATTGCAGGATGCACTGGAGTTTGTTCTTAAAAGCGACAATATTTTGGGTTGGTCAAATGTCTCATAAGACTTAGGGGCAGTTTAAGCAAAGACACTGCAGAACACATCACAAAAGTGGCCATACCAAGACCAGCTGCAACTCCGGTCTCATTTCTCATATTAATTAAAAGGAAACAGGACATTGAGTTGTCTATATGCCATTACAACTGCTACATGAAAAGCCTGAGGAACACAAATCTATATATCCAATATGGTGGCCCAGCATCTGCAATGAACTTGAAGAGTTAGCCAAAAGTTGTGATGAATGTTGATTTATCCAATATACAGCATTAGCAGCATACTTGAATCTTTGGGAATGACTGCAGTCATCAAAGTAAAATATTCACAATAAATTATTAATTTGTTTCATGGGATTTGTAGTCCTAATCACTGTATCCTAAAGTGATATGCATGGAGACAGCACCAAAAAAGATATCAGAATAATTCAAAATACTTATCAAACAGAATAGAACTAAAACTTCACCACTCAGTCACTAATGAGACGACTGAATGATAAATTAAAACATTCAGGAATACCAAAAGTTTTCAGCCCCATTTGCAAACACTTGCAATATATGATATGCAATTTCCTCTTCACTCACAGTAACATCATGCAGTCATGCATATAGCCACAACTACTACTGCTGAAGAGAAATTTGCATCCTAGATTAGACTTACTAAAAGCAGTTGTATATATATATATATATATATATATATATATATATATATATATATATATATAAGTTAAAAAACAAAACAAATCAAAACAAAACAAAAAAAAAAAAAAAACAGTTTCAAGACATGAATAGGCAACCATTTAGTTTTTTTTCCCCCATGGTTAAATTTGGCCCAGTGCTTGTTAACCGCCAACTTCCCCTTGATCAGACATTGCCAATTGATTCATTCTTCTACATTGGGGATTTCACTCCAAATTGAAATGAAAGTCCAAAGGGGCAGTTATTCAGGCATCCATGTGAGTGCCTTGCATTCTCACAGTCAATGAGAGCATTTTTTTGAATGCCCAACTCCAACCCTCTGGGCAGAGGGGACAAGCCAACTGCATTGCCATGATGGTATACAGTACCCACCTTTTATGAGTGCATACGTCACATTTACTATGAAGGCTACTACCCATCACTGGCTTGATATGCTTAATACCACCCCCCCAGGCTTCCCATTTGTGTCTTCAACCCTCCTCCAAGGGATAATGATAGTGTTTGTGGCTAGCTCTGCCCCCCAAGGATGGGTCTATACACCTGTACATGGTGTGTGTGTGTGTGTGTGTGTGTGTGTGTGTGTGTGTGTGTGTGTGTGTGTGTGTGTGTGTGTGTGTGTGTGTGTGTGTGTGTGTGTGTGTGTGTGTGTGTGTGTGTGTGTGTGTGTGTGTGTGTGTGTGTGTGCGCGCGCTCATGTGCGTATGTTTTTGGAGTGTGTGATTGAGTTTGTCATATGACGTGTTTGACAGTGTATTGTTGAATGTTTTTCTGTGTGTGTTTGCAAGCTAGGCTAGGAGATAAAGGTAGTGTTGTATATGTTTGATGGTGCATGTATCAGTGTGTGTGCGTGTGTGTGTGTGTGTGTGTGTGTGTGTGTGTGTGTGTGTGTGTGTGTGTGTGTGTGTGTGTGTGTGTGTGTGCCAGTCCAAGTATGTTGTGTAGTGATACTGTTAGGGAATATCTTTCTTTATAAATAAATGTGCAAAAGAACGTTTCAATTATTCAGTTAAATTAAATTAAAAATTTAAATTAAAAAATTAAGTGAGATGTGTTAGTTGCTATCAGGTGAAATGGAAAAAGAAGCATAAAGAATGTGTACGTACAAATGTTAACTGTCCTGATGGTTTAAGAAATGAATGAGCTGCGTTGTTAATTACTTTTTTCTGAATGTTATGAAACGACAAGATGACTGCAGCACCAGTCATGTTCTATGACTGAAAACAAGTTCACAGCTCTGAAAGTTCAAAAGTCTAGTGCTATACATATTTGCATACACTGACAAATCTAACAGTGTCCAGCAAGAGAATAAGAACATTGATGAACCATTGGGAAACAGTTATGGAAGGAAAACGCCAACTACAGGAAAAGCAAAAGGCATATTTACTTTGATGGGTAACTGAAAAGAGGATTTTGATTTAAGAACAGCAATATCTTCAAGAAGCAGAGCTTTACAAAACAGGATTGCAGACTTTTATCTCTCTCTAGCTCTGCAGCTCAAAAAGTGAGTGATACAAGTTCACTCACTTCCTGTTTCTCATGACAACAGAAAAAAAGGTGTGAAGTGTGTGATTCTCTCTGCAAGCGATCTGCAGCTGTCATGTGACAGAGACGTTCATAGGAATTTCACTGGCAGTTTACACATGAAGCTCTAATTTCACAAATTGCAAGTCTGTAGACATAATGTTCGTTTGCAACACCTTGCCACTGGAATATTTGTTCACTTCAAATGGAAGAGTCATAATTTTCATCTGTTAGCATGAGGTACAGACTACTGACAGTTAGGGTCTAGGAGTGGGTGCATACTGCTGACAGAGTGTAGGAGTGGGCTATACTAAGAACATATGAAGCAGCAGCATTGTTCCCATGGGTGTGGCCAATCTATGAAGCACATACTAAACTCATTGCGGGCACAATGCACTGAAACAGCTGTATTGCAGCGTAGATACTGCAATGTATCAAGCTCACAGTTAAACCAATGGTTGCATAAGTCCATTTGGAAGACAGCAGTGCATGACTGTACCATGTATATACCAAGTAAACTGTTGTACACATATTAACTTTTTGTAATATTTGTGCTCTCCTCCTCCACTGACCATTTCGTATACCTCCTAGCCACCATACTGTTCCATTTATTCTCCTCTTGTTGAAAGACCTATGACTCATTTGTTCCTTGAGGTGCAGGGGGTGTACAGATTAAGAGTGGGGTCATCATCCATGTTAAGGAACAAGGTTTTACTTTTAAGCCCTCTCTTAGCTTTGCAAGCCTAGCAGTATGCACATGGTTGGCTGTCCAGTGGATGTCAGCATGAGTGTGTCACTCACTCACTCCCTCCCTCCTTCAAATGACATCACCCCTAAAGACTACTCTACATCCTTGAAGCCAGTGCTTCTGTGTGGTCTGCAGTCTTCACTACAGACTCTAACACAGGACTGTACACCTTGAGTGTAAGTCACACCTCCTTTCCTAAAGAGGTACTAGTCAGCATAGCCACCTCACTCCTTTTCTCCATATGCCATCTACAGCAAACATCTGAGCTATTAAGGAAACTCAAGGTAAACATAATGTAAGCCTGATGAATATTAAACGGCCCCTACTGCAGTCACAATAGAGCTGTCTGAGTCAGGTTTATACTAGCTGAGCATTATTATACACTTCCATGCTTTTGATTTTTCTTTGCTATGACTGGCTTAGTACAGTAGTATGTGCGTTTTTACCCTTGCAGTATCACGAATGGTGGTGTGTGCGTGTGAGTGTGTATGTGTGTATGTGCGCACAAGTGGGGGGTGTATTTGCTTGGCCACAGACCCTTATACAATAATATAACCCCATAACCTACCTGCACAGCTCATGCTGCACCTTTGTTTCACTCCATGTTAACACGTCACTGCTCTTGATATGTGAGAAAGAGTTAAGTATCTTTCCTTGTCTTACAGTGTCTGCAGGAAAGCTAGGCTGCACCAATTGTTAATTGTATAAAAAATGCTATCAAAAAGAAAACAACTACTGCATTCAACATACAACATTTCAGGCAACTGTTTCAAAATTCACTAAAACAGTATAGTTAGCAGTAACAGCAAGTCAGAATTACAGAGCTGAGCATGAATGAATAATACAATGCATTAAGGAAATGCGTCAAAAAAG
Source organism: Protopterus annectens (assembly GCF_019279795.1). Classification (NCBI taxonomy): domain Eukaryota; kingdom Metazoa; phylum Chordata; order Ceratodontiformes; family Protopteridae; genus Protopterus; species Protopterus annectens. The sequence continues at coordinate 1,252,061,585 of NC_056747.1, forward strand.
GCCTCAGCAAATTTAGTTTTGTTTTTGCATCTGCTTCACTTCCTAACTCCCATTTCTTCGTATCTTACACGTTTTGTCTTGTGTTCTGTTCTACCATTGTTTATCACATTTAGGAGGCTTGGCGTCTCACTTTTGAACTAACTCTCCTATACATATCTGTCAACTTCTTAGCACAAAAAGTCTGGGCAAAGCCTGAAGTAATTGGGGCACAATGGCCCAAAAATAGGTACAGATTTTAAATTTTACTCTTATAAAATTAGAAAATTGCTAAAATAAAGTGGCTTGTGTTAGCATGTGTTTTCTGAAGAACATGAAGTCTGAAAATCAAATGTTTATCATTATTTAGGGACTTCAGTCCTCAGCAATTTGCCAGAAAAACAGAAATTTTGAGAAACAGACCGAAAATATGAGACAAAAATCTGGACATTCTACTAAAATCTGGACAGTTGAGAAGTCTGCTGCCTATCACCACCACTAGACTACACTGTCACTGCTACTAGAGGATCTGACAGTTTTCACATTTCTTATGCAAGCTCTTTTCCTCCATGCCAGTCAGCCACCAGGGTCTCCACTCGTAGCACTCAAATCCATTTTGTTCTTGATGCAAGGGGCCTTACCTGCACCAAATAATATCCAACCAGAGGGGACCATTATCCAGGTCACCATAGAGGAGTTTATTCCCCTTGATCTTCTCTGCAAATCTGCTAGATAATAAGAGAAGGTGTCTCCGTTTCCGCAGCCTGAGGTTCTGATTTCAACCCCCCCCCCCCCCCCCGACCAGGGCCATTCACATTTCAGGGTGAAACTTACTTCTTCCGACATCAGAGAACTATATGGTGCCAGTCTGTTCTCTGTATCCCCTTTAATAAAGGACAGAAACTATGAGGCCTTTTGTAACATGCCGTTAACCACACCACCTGGGAGACTGATGGGAACCTCCACCCTCCCCGTAGGTTTGCATGCACAAATACATACACATGATACCGCGGGTTATCATCACTGGCTTGGGATTACTGAGCTCAAATCCTCCTAGTCTGTAACCACTGGTATGATGCAAGCCCCTCGTGTGATCATCTGACCAGAAATAACCTCTCCCTCCAAGATGAGTGACCCAGTGAAAGTTGCTCATTCCCAAGCCTTGCTGGGCTCTTTCTACACCTCAGCAGTTATTTGAACTTGGGCCATCTGGGCTATCGTTATGAATTTATGCCTCTATGATACACAGCTAGATAATATATATATTTAAAATAAATACTACCTTACGTTTGCCTTTATTGCCTTCTTCAGTAGGCTCATACTTTTGTGGTGTCATGAAGTAACCATGACTTCTTGGGTTATATCACTACTGAACCCTTCATGGTTCTTTGGTTCCCAGCTTACCACCCTTTCTCACTCACTGTCACTCTTTCTCTTTGTATTACCTCTAAATTTCAAAGTGAGTTTAAAGAAAGTTCTAGTGCATTTTCCAGTGCAATGCCAGCTACAGGGATAATTACATAGCAACATCGCTGAAGAGAAAGCCAGGTGCAGCTCAGAGTACTGCATGGCCAGTGCACATGCTAATATCAAAAACATAACAGGAAGACCCTCTGTGACCTCATAAATGCTGTAATAAAGCAATAAGTTAGTGTAACACTCATTCATCCTAGTATTAATGAACTGAATCAACTGACAAACAGCATGACTTTTGTTTCATTTACCTTCCATGCTATCAAGTACCAATAACTTTGCTCTTCAAGTGCTTCTTAAAATGTATATGTTCATTTTGGCATATATGGACAGGGATAATGCAGAAGAGCTGAAAATGCCCAGACAGATGAAACAACTAAAACAATCTACAAATCACCTACAGGTGAAGAAACTGGATGAAACAAGACAATATTTTTTGGTATTTATTAAGCTATTTTGTCCAATACAGGACTTCATCAGAATAAAAGCTAATGACATTCCTTCCATTTTTTTATAAAACTAAGCCAATAAGAAATGTGTTCCAATCAATTCATTATAATACTAATGCAGAGGAATCTAACCCATGACTTAAAAGCTAAAGCTTCCTGTCATGAATGATGAGGCTTCACACACACACACACACACACACACACACACACACACACACACACACACACACACACACACACACACACACACACATATTATCATGCCTGGGGGAGGCCATTTTGTAAATATCTAGATCCAACATGGCTTTACAAAAACCTATGTGAAGGAACAAGGTCCTGGAAGTTGTATTTTCCTTTAAAACCACCTTCATCCTTAACGATTTGCTTTCATATCCAAACTTAAAACATTGCCACATTTTCTAAAGCCCAGAGATCCCACTTTTCTATGTAAACTTGCCTATATCACATTGCATATTAAGGTAAGGCTACAGACGGCTAATACATCCGTCCATCCACAATCCCTTTTTCCCATTTTTGCACATGGGGTCAGGGTGTCACTTCAACACTGACAATCATCTAGAACCAAGGTTTAAACCACTGTGTAGCTTACCCTGCCACAGAAGTTCATCCACACCAAACTCTCACACCTTTGGCCATTTTAGAGTGCCAAATCCACCTACTGCACATCTGTGGAATGCGGGAGGAAACTAGAGTACCTGGAAGGAACCCATGCAGGACGTGCCGACTCCATACAGAAGGCACTCCAGCCAAGAACCAAACCAGGGAACTCCATGCTGTGAGGCAACAATGCTACCCACTGTGCCATTGTGCTGCCTTTCTGTGGCAGTTATCTGTATTCTGAGGCATCCTTATGTTAGACACATCTGTAAAATTATATGTCAACAATTAAAATGTTTTATGCAACACTATTTCAACATGATATATTCTGTGCTCCCACTCTCTCAAGCTGTGACTGAAAAGTATACCATAAGATCAATCAATGCGTTATAAAAAATAATGTAAGCAATGAACAGCAATGCAAAGGTCAGAAAAAGGTCCCAGCAGGAGACTACTTATGCATAATGACCGTGGAGAAATATGTGTGATGGCACTTATTAGAATAGAATAACCTTCGCCTACTCATTGCCAAATTTCTTTTCGAATAACTTCTCAGTTTCCTCCAACACACTACTCAACACATCCAGACCCCAACCCACAGTAGAGAGTAATGGAATTTCCTCAGTGCCCTGCCCAAATTTCCCGTAATGAGTATGAATACCACCTTGGGTCCCCTGGAACTACACCACAGACCTAACTGAACTAACCTAGGCAACAAAATATAAAAGATAGACAGATAGAAAGATAGATATATAGAAAAATTGCTATAATGTGAATGCTGTGGTTTTGTGTGCTACACTTACTTGGCTAATAAAAGTTTTAGGTTTCAGTCTTAGGAAGTTTTAAATAACAGTCACAGAGGAAGGGACTATTTCAGGGAAACTGATTTACTGTAACTGAAAAAAAAAGACAAGTTCTGTTTTACAGATTGTGGAATTCAGTTATTATCAGTGTTCAGAAAGCTAGATTATTTTTTGTTTGTTTGTTTGATCAGTGCTTTATTAAAATATAGTTAAAGCAATTTATAATGGAAATGCTTATATTTCATTATTTCAACTTTCTTACACTAGTGCTGCCCTTAGGAATTCGATGTTTTTTGTTGCCAGTGGTCTTTACAATAGCTTCACATCATATGACTTTGTTCATATGAATGCATCTGCAGTGCATTACTTTTGTGCAGTTGAGTGAACTACACTTGTGACACAGATGAGCGGATTAACATGCAGCAGTTATTATGTATCTTTAAGTATGATGATGATAATGTAAATAATCATGCTATTAGCGATTTGTATCAGCATCTACATTCATGAAAAAATCAAGGTGCAAAACGTAAAGCAATATATAGAACAGTGCCCGCGCACTTGCGTGCGCACACACACACACACACACACACACACACGCACACACACACACACACACACACACACACACGCACACACACACACACACGCGCACACACACACACACACACACACACACACACACACACACACAAAACAGCTCTCAAATTAAAAGTGAGTCTGGAATCATCGGCTTTCAAGTAGTCTTTTCTATTGCATTTGACAATGTAAAATCTCAATAATTAAAGAAAAACAATTTGTATACAAAGACGATCGTTGCATGATGATGTATCGCCAGTCATCTTTTTGTAGTGATACCTTACTAGCTCATCTTAAGACAATAATAATAATAAAGAAGATGCATACCAGTTAAGATAAACATAGTGATAGCATGATGTTTATAAAAAAAATATTTGAATACTGAATTAATACTGTGGCTTTCCTGCTCTCCCCCCCAAAAAAATCAATAATGGTTTCTATAATATTCAAGGGAATGATAAATCCAACTCCCTACAGAGTGTGAGAAACATTGGCTTGGTGAGCAGGAATAATACATTATGAACTACAGCAATGCCAAGTCACTGACATAGAGATATAAGGCCTAAGCATGGGGAGGGGATTGAGAAGGGGAGAAACAAGACTGAAGAGACAAATGCCTGCTGATCTGACCCACTTAGAATAGTGAGGAGGCAAATCTGAGGCATGCTACGCAAATTAAAAACCTTAGTGAAAATGAAAGACCACTTTAAGGTGCAAGGCTTTCTGAGAGGTTTGATCAGTCTCAGAAGTGGCAGACTTGCCTTTGCTAAGGCCTATGGAACACTGAACTTTGAGCATGCAAGTGAGCATGTCCAATAAGAAAGGTCAGAGGTTAAATATAACCCCTTCATGACCCAGAATAATGGATGATGGCACTGCCATCCCACAGCTGATCCTTATCTACAGTAAGAATGAGTGAGAAATTAGGGTCTCTCCTCCTAAGGAATGAATGGTACTGGGGGGGGGGGGGATCACTAGGGAATTGGGAGCAAAAATTACCCACATACAAAAAGGAATGACAGCAGTAAAAACAGGAAGTCTAAGAAGGGTGACTACATCATACTCTACAAGACCAGTACCATTAACAGCACTTCATCATCTCCTACTGTACTAAAACCTGTTGGAGGACAGCTAACATGCATATGGAGAATTTTCATGTCACCCCTACAAACCTCTATAAACCCCAGTACCTGACCGTACTTGACAGCAGTACATTCTACACCACATAAGTTTGTGCAGCCTCACTCCCCAAACACACATGATGTTAAGCTGCTGCAAAAGTACATTTCCAAGGCCACGTGCAAACACCCACATCAGAAGCGTGGCTCTGTCAGTAATGTGTAGAATTACAGCATCAGTGAATAGTCGTGTAATGTTCACAGGACATGAATGAATACTCATATGATGTTCACGGGACATCAGTAGTAGTCAAGTGATATTCACGGGACATCATTGGGTAGTCATGTGATGCTCACAGGTGCAGGTGCACCCACACTGTGAAATATGCTGTGAGACATGAAGGTAAGCAGCAATTGCACTTCCATATAAAAATGGTAGAAAAGGTTACCATACCAGATTAAAGGGTAGAAGACCTAGTTACCCAATCCTTCGGTAATTTGCTTTCTAATGCAGCTGTCCACATCTCCAAACACTCACTCCTCAGGAAGTACTTTTCACAAAGTGAAATTTTGCAGCAAAAGTCTCTCTACTCCCTTAACAAAGAATCTTCAGACTACGTAGTAGCAGTTTAATACTAGTGCAAAGTATTATTTATTCTGGTGACATTGTTTAGGTTTCCTGTAACACACATGCATCTAGTCCACATTTTTGTATGCTTCTAACTTTTGGGACAAGTTTCTGTACTGAAAATATAGTAGGAGATCTGCAATTATCCATTAACTTTCAGAATATAGCCTGATCTGCAAGTGTAGATCCATTTCACTCCAGATAGTGCATGTTTCTGAGTTTCTGACAGCTTACCTTTTCATTTGTAGAAAATATAACCTACTTGTCACTCTAAAAAAAAAAACTGTTTAACAAAGTCTGTAATAAATCATGATAAATATGATGGATTTTTCAATTTATCTTCCATTAATTCTATATCATCTTATAGCACAAAAATAACTAAATTATTCTTTAAAAAGTGCACTGCAGTGCCCCTAGGTCAGATAAGATTTGTACTTCCCTACTCACTATTTATATCACCAATACATCTGTTTCTTCTCCTGTCATTATTAATCCAGAAAAACTACTGATGTAACTGTGAACACTTCATTAAAATGGCATGTTTTAAATCTCAAATGATCTATTAAAATAGGAAAGGCGAGCAGTTTTAACATTACAGAGACTTCTTCATAACAAAGTCATTTTTGTACAACATCAAATGAGTCAGATCACATAAAACAGTAATTCATACATGAAACTGATTAAGAACAAAACCTAGACAAGTGTAAACATTAATTAGTTCACAAATGAATAAAACTGCAAAGTGAAAACTAAAAGAAATAAAAATGTATGTATGTAAAAATAATGTTTAAAATGTAGTGTTCATTTACCTTAAGGATCTGAGATCTAAGGCATTCTTCCAACGGGTATGAAGGACAGGTGGCATCTAATTGCAATTGTTACTTTAATACCAAAAACTCTAAGATGTTGTTAAAACCACCTCTGTGTTGTCAGTGCATAGTATGTCAATCATGACAAACATATTTTTTAATCATCTGCAAACTCTGTTATATCTGGGCAATGTATTGTTCGTATTTTTAGCTGGAATTGCAAATAAGAGTTCCTATATTAGCTATGATAACCTCCACGTCATCTTACCTATGTAGACTCTGTCACAGAAGCCACACTTGCAATGCAGACAACAGTGCAATTGTTACACTCATAGTAATCTCTTACCCCAGAGTCCTATTTAAGTAAAACTTCTACTGACTAAGATTCGGTACCTGTTTTGTTTAATAATTATTTGTTGTTGTGATACCTGCAGTGTCTTACTGATATTACATGTTTAACTATATTTGGGCATATCCACTGGTGGTTTATGGAAATCAGTTTCAACTAGTTTGTTTAGCCAGTATGAAATTTTATCTGTGGGTAAATTAGCAATGGAATAAATAAATGACAATCACCTTTCTTAAGTGAAGAAATAAATTACTAGCTGTTGAACAATATTTCTGAATATTGTTGTCAGCTTACCTAGAAATAGGCAGGATTCTTCGGGGAATCAATTTAGTTAGATCATTGGAATGGAGTTGTATATGCCTGCATTAATAGAAAAAAATAGAAAAAGAGCTTTCTTGCTGCAGATTTTAATTTGATGCTTTTAATTTTGCAGGATGGCAATGCAAGTAACCAGCAGCTGGAGAAACATTTTGAGACATAAGAAAGTTGTAGCTGCTTTAGCAAATCATCTAAGCTATCCTGACTTCCACGATGAATTAAATATAGATCTTAGAGATTATATGCAAAGAAAGAAAACTATCAAATTGAATAAAGACACCAGACAGCAGACTGATTTTGTAGTACCAAAGATTTCTTGTTGGGGCACATTTCTCTTACAAGTAGCTCAGAAAATAAAGGCCAGATCATTGAACCTGTATCATTATATATATAGATGCTGCAACCAATCACAGATGTCATTGAACCTGTAGCAGTATATATAGATGCTGCAGCCAATCATAGATGTCATTGAACCTGTAGCAATATATATATAGATGCTGCAGCCAATCACAGATGTCATTGAACCTGCAGCAGTATATATAGATGCTGCAGCCAATCACAGATCTTATTGAACCTGTAGCAGTATATAGATGCTGCAGCCAATCACAGATGTCATTGAACATGTAGCAGTATATATAGATGCTGCAGCCAATCATAGATGTCATTGAACCTGTAGCAGTATATATAGATGATGCAGCCAATCACAGATGTCATTGAACCTGTAGCAGTATATATAGATGATGCAGCCAATCACAGATGCCATTGAACCTGTAGCAAAGAATCTCATATTTTTTATGCTTATTTTTATTTAGTTATTTATTTTCATTATTTACTGAGTGCAAGACTCATTAGTGCAAAAGAATAAATGTGTGCAAAGCTATGCATTGATAAGTGGACAGTCTCCAGAGCAAATACAACTACAACACATTTCACTTGAACACATGAAAAGGGACAACTAGCAGAGGCAGAATGCTGCAAACAAGGAAAGAGCTAATGCTTCCTAGTGTAAACATTGCTGCTCTGAAGAGATACCACGGGAAATACTATTTGAATAAGTGAATAATTCCATATCTAACCTGTCCGAATTTATTTTAATTGAAGCCCACATTCATTTGCTTTCTCAATAGTTATAAGTTGCTCCTATTTATTTACTTGCACAGACTCATTTATTATAGATTTGATGTTGTTTACATGTAAAATATATTTAGGAGTGCAGTGTAAAGGGTCTCCATGCTCAAGATATGAATATTTAAATGCTTGGCAATTCATTTTTCAATATTTCATAGGATTTCTCTTCTTCTAGAAGACAGTCTTTTTTTGGAAGTGGCAGAGAAAGGAAAGCTGTTGCTTAATCTGAAGGTTTCCGAAGTTTTTATATTTTGGCAAGGGAATTTACAACTGCCATATAATATTAATGCAATAAGGTTGAACATTGAAGGAGTGCATTGTGCAGTAATAACTCCTAAATTAAGTCATGTGCTTCTATGTGTCAGGGTTGTGTCAGAGGCAAATTAATTTTTTTGGTACATTGGCTGGGAAACAGGGATCACTATTCCATTTTACATGTCACTGAAATGCCCACATTTTGAAATACTGTGCACGTGGTTTTAGTTGATATAGTAGACTGCCCCATTTTCATCATTCTTGACAAGCTAATTCTTTGTTTTCAGTAAGTATTGCTTGATTTGTTTTTAACTTCAGAATGTCTGTCTAAATACTTCATCCTTAAATTTTCAAGGTCTACTAGGGTTGCCACCTTTCGCTGTACCTAAAACTGGAGTAAGGGCATACCCCTCACATCACCTGTAACCTTGCCCATTCCCGCCCTTTCTCGCACCCATGCTCCACCCATTTACTGACATCACTATGACATCACCTGATGGTGAATGCCCTCTTTTTTCCATTCCTGGTGCCTGCTTTTGGCCAATTTACTATGCTTTTCTGTAAAAAAACATAGTAAATCAGCTTGTTTAACAAACTCCGATAGTCTGTTTCCTTTTTTGAAACAGAATACCAGAGTTTTTACAGTGTTTTCTGGCCTATCAGAGAATCAGTTTCATTTCCAGATAGTCCAGAAAAAAACAGAGGGGGTGTCAACACTAGGGTCTACTTATTAGTTTCCCCTCAAGTGTTTGGTAGTGCCCTGTAAAGACACAGACACCTTGTGACATTATACCTGTTAAAGCATGATTGAAATTTCACCAATACCTAGTACACACAGGACAACTAGGTTGCAGTGACAAATACTATTCCCAGAGATGCAAACAGGATACTCCTGACATTGCTTTATATTCTTACTCCAACTGTCTAATCAATAAAAAGGATCCATTGCCATGGATATGAACTTTCCCGCTATCCTCATTACCAGGCTGATGGATATAGGGGCATCCAGAGACAACATAGAAATTGCCTCATGTTTACTGACAAGCAGTTAATTCTCAGACAAACTAATATGGTATGTAAGAGATGTATTTGCTCAAAGTCACTGGATACAAAGCTCTTACATAAAAGTAAAGTTACAGACAAACAACTGGCATCAGAGCCATGGACTAAAACTAAATGCCAAGAAATGTATAATAGTATCCTTCAGGAAGTTGTTCATCCTAGTAACTATCATATTGACAACACACCCCTTAGAGCTGATCCAGTAGTTGGGGACTTTGGGACACACATAGGGAGTAATCCAGCCTTTGACCATCATGTGTTTACAGAAGTGAGAAAATCATTTTATGTTACGCAATTTATAAACAAAAGTATGGCATCTCGGTCCAAGGAAGTCATTGTTCCACTGTATTCGGCATTCATCAGACCTATCATTGAGTAAAATGCCCCCTTTGGTATGTACCTAACCAGGCATATCCAACAATTGGAACGTCCACAGAGGTTCCTCACTACAAGAATACAGGACATAAGTAAAATGTCCTATGCAGACCACCTGAAGGCACTATCTCTGTATTCTGTCTCCTACAGACTTTTGAGGGGAGATCTATGCCTGACGCTTAGAGCATTGTCACCACAGTCTGATGGATCTCCTGCATATCAGCATAACAACACCAGAATGACCTGTTCTAAAGACTTAAATCTTGCCTGTGATATAAATAGGACCTGCTTCAGAGATAGGTATGTATCCCAGAGACTACCCCATCTGTCGGACAGGCTTCCCATCCATGTGAAGTAGGGTTCCTCCCTAAACCAATTCAAGTGTAACATGGACAATTGGATGGGGAATAGGAAATTCATACCTGGTTTGGCACCTATGTCTCCAATGGACACAAGAAACCTGCAAATGGTTCATGTCTCAGGCCCCTGCTTGTAAATGCTTCATCTCCCAAGCCCCTGCACTTGTCAAGGGTATCAGAACTTGTGAGAGATTTGGGTTGCATGGATAGACTTAAAAAGGCTCTTGTGGTCGTTAGCCTAGCAAATGCCTGTGAACCTATGAACCTATAAGAACAAGAAAGATAAGACTAGATGAAAGCATAAACTATAGTGCTAGGATACCCAAATCTGTGAGTTTATTACAGTGTGACAAAATAGTTCATAAACACTCTTCGAGTAAGATAAAGATGGAAGTATGAATATCTTGCATTATACCATGGTAGTTAGAAAGAGTGGGTTTCAGGACAAATGGGAATGGCATGAGAAGGGATCATAACTGGTTAATCGCAAGGGAATCACTTAGTATGACAGTTAACAAGAATGTGATTTTATGAAAACAACCCAGGACTCTGAAATGATATGAAGACTAAGGCAATATGAATGCTATAAGATTGCTTAGGAGAGCAAAAAACATAACTGATGGGTGTGGGAAAGGCTTTTCACAGCAAAGGACTTTCTGATTCTATCAGACAGACACGATGGAGTTCATCTTCCTTTTTTTATTTTCATACTTACAAATGTACATGGATGTTTGCATATGATAAAACATACAACATTGGCTGCGTGATGTGAGTGACTCCTGGAACTTTTAAAAGATAATTAAAGTTAATTGGCCAGATTCAATAAAGCCTACAAGGTGCATTTACAACATGTGCATGTCACGCTGCTGCGTGTACATGGTAGCGCAGTTTTAGATTCAGTAATTGGCTCTACCTAGTGTGTACAGTTGTACATACACAGTAAACACGGTGGCATGCTAATTACAGCATAAGCAGATGAACTGTATGCTAATCAATAAATCCAAGATAGAGGAGCTATTCAACAAGCTGTAAAGCAACCGTGTAGACTCAGTGCTGGTTATCCCTGCCAATTCCAAAACCTACTGGAATACAGCCATGGAAAGGAGTCTACACAGAAACAATGTTAGAGGCTCCTGTTGATTTAAGTTATGTGTACATGCAACAGGCTGAAGTCTATGCTGCTGCTGCTGCTAATAGACCACGGCCAAGAAGGAGAAGAGCTTTCAGACCCCATTTAACTTATCACAATCTGCATGACGTGGGAATTGTAGAGCACTACAGGATGGACAGGGCCACACTACAGGATCTCTGCAACCTCTGTCATCCTCAGCTAAGAACCAGGGCAAACCAAGGGGAAGCCATACCAGTAGAGACAAGGGTATGTGTAGCACTTAGAATTTTAGCTACAGGTACCTTTCAGAGACTAACAGGGGACATGCTGGGGGTGGCCCAGGCATCAGCATCTAGGATCCTCTATCAGTTCCCGAATGCTATGCTGCAATATGCCAGTGACCACATATATTTTCCCAGTACTCCTTTGGACAGGGCCAGAAATATGCAGGAGTTCTACCCTGTAGCACTCTACCCTGAAGTACTGGGTGCCATAGATTGCACACATATAGAAATTAAGGCACCACCCAGGGAACAGTGAAGGCTCTAGATAAATAGAAAGGCCTTCTACTCTATTAACTGCCACGTCATGCATAATGCCAAGGGAATCATCTTGGACATGTGTGCTGGCAACCCAGGCAATGCTGCAGTTACCTCGGCGCAATGCCACTTTACCCCACTGCACTATGCCAACACACAACAACACATGTACCATAAAGAATTAATGTCATTGTATTATCATTGTTTATTTAAATGTATTAGATACAATATCATCTGGGCTCAAAAAGAAATGTGTCAATGCATTTACACCTGCTGCTACAGAGCCAGCTAAACAGCAGGTGTGTTTCATAAACTCAGTACTAACTCTCAGAATTTTAGCAATGAGGATCACGTTTGTGCACTGTTTAACTATACACAAACAGGAAAAGTAATGGAAATGCGTACCTTGCATGTGCAAACACTTTCCCAACCATCATGCAACACCTCTGTGTTACGCAGACCCTACTAGCATGCATTAGTGAGGTTTGCTGTCCATTTACTCTTTATGTCATGAAACTACATGTGGAAAGAAAACGAACCAAAGGCCCTATCTGACTATATTTCACATATTTACAATGCAGCCATGTGTTGCTTCCCCCATGCACTGCAACCCTGGTTTCTCAGTACTTGTTCACAAATATATCAACTACATTACATAAATTAACTACAAATGTAGTTTGTATACCTACCTCTACTATTCTAAACCTTCTTCAGAAACTCAAACCATGTACCAATTCCCCAGATAACCTACCCTCAGAATACTTACAACTATCAGCCTCTTCCATAGCATACCCCATCAGCATTCTTATCAATAGGTCCATTCAGGAATCAATCATTCCAGACATCCAGAAAAAGGCTTATGTTCTCCCACTACATAAAGGAGGACATAGCTCTGACATCTCAAACTTCTGACCTATCGCCATTCTTTCCCCCATATCTAAAATACTTGAAAAGTGTATTCACATTCAACTCCTCAGCCATCTAACTAAATATCATCTCCTTTCCTCCACTCAGCATGGCTTTAGGCACCTACACCACTCTCATTTCTTTCCTAGGCACAGTAAACAGAGCTCAGGATGAAGGATCTATAGTCTCTGCACTGTTTCTTGATCTGTTAAAAGCATTCGATACACTCTCCCATACCCTCCTACTCACTAAACTCTCCACCCTCGGCATCTCTCCTCCCACCCTTCAATGGTTCCAAAACTATCTCAGTAATAGGCAACAATCATGTATCTGGCAGCACTCCTCCTCCTCCTTTATCAGTACCAATACTGGAGTACCCCAGGGTTCTATACTGGGTCCCCTTCTTTTCAGTATATTCATTAACTCATTATCCGAGTGACACCTCCAGCTGCACCTGCAGTTAACTCCTACTGACGCCTGTAGGTGTCAAATGTTGCTTGTTCATATTTGCATCAATAATTCCTAAACCAGGCTATGTACAAGGTTTTAGAAGATTTCTTCTTAAAACTTACACAATGGCAAACTCAACTGCATTAATATTTGACCTTTGCCTAGTGCAGGTAAAGAGGTATTAACTGTTGTTTTTATGATATTAAATATATAAATATGTTTTCCACATTTTTATAAATATTTCAACAACCAAGTAACACAGACAGAACTCCTCAGCCTCACATGAAAGCTCTCAGCTAGATGAATAAAATACTGCTGACAGTATGTGTGTAACTTGAGTGGCTGCTGAGATATTGTTAGTTGTTTACAAAATATTACAAATGTAATAGTTATTGTGTTTAGTTTATATACATAGAACCTAAAGAATACTAGCACTATAAAAATAGTTTGTGTTGAAAGGTTTGCCATTTATACTTTTTTTCATAACTGCTATGGTTCCAGAGATATGAACATTTGGGTTCCCTATTAGAAGACCAAAGAAGCATTCTTTCGAATGCGTCTTGGGCGAACTCAAAGGAAAAGAATTTGCTTGGCCGCTTCATTACTTTGCCATTTTCGGCACTGTAGTGCGGTCTCAGAGTTGGTATATTTAAGTAGGGGGTGTGGGGGCGCAGCCGCCACATCGGGGGGTGTGTGGGGCGAAACCCCTCACTTAATATAATGTTTAAAGTGTTTAAAGTGTTTTATTTATTTTATTTTTTTTTTGTTGGAGCAGCAATTTTTTCCCTAGGAAAAAAAATCGCTGTTCTGACAGTTCGAAATTGTAAGCTTTCGCTTACAATAGGTCGATTAATCACCATTCACTTATTTAAGCATTTGGTGATCTAATATAGACCCGGACATTTGTATGAAATGTGAGGACATAATATGATTTTGTCAAAAGGCTTAGGCTCAGTCCATTGGAAGTTACAGTGCAAACTTCCTGAGCTCCATTGGAGTGAATGAGTTAATGACTTCCACAATTCTCTCACCCACAGTACCATCATCCAATACGCAGATGACTCCACAATAATCTGCTCCTCTAAATCTACCTGTGTACTACAACTTACCCAAAAAGCATTCACCACAACTGAGTCCTAGACGTTACAAAACCATCTCGCACTTAATCCCAATAAAACTAAACTCCTAATATTTGCCCCAAAAAAATCCAGCCAAATCAACAAATTTGACCTCTTTATCCAGTCACAAAACAGTACTATTATAGATGTCATCCCAAGTACCAAATTGTTCGGTGTCATCATTGATGATAACTTAACCTTTGACCTCGATATCCATAGCAACATCAAAAAAACATCAAAAATCGGGAGCCCTTTACAGGCACAACTACTTCCTCTGCAACTCAGCAAAAAAGTCTCTTGCCTTATCTTTCCTACTTCCAACTCTTTTATATGTAGCCGCCATCCTTAACAACATCCAGTCCTCCCTAAAACTAAAACTCAACTCATGCTATAACAAAATTGCCAAATTTGCCACAAATGCAAAATACTCCACCCACCACTGCTCCTCACTACACCAACTAAATTGACTTGAGCTCCCTCATCAACTCACTTATGCACAAATAATTATTCCCCATAAACGTATCTACAATCCAGCACCCTGCCCAGCTGTCTCCCACATTCTGAGTACATACCAACCAAAATTACTCTTAAGATCAGAAAATAAAATGCTGCTGAACATTGATATACCATAGCTCTCAGCCGGACAAATGCTTTACTCTTATGCAGACTCCAAATTATGAAACAACCTCCCAGCCTCACTCAGAGCTAGCAGCAATCATACTAGTTTTAAAAAATCCCTTAAACTGCATCTCTCCGCACACTGGATATGCACCTGCACCCCAACAGACTACCCCAAAACCTAACCTTTCTCAGAATACTTACTCTTTCACACTCCATAAGTAGCCCACCCCCCATTCTCCTTTTCAAATCTACTCCTTCTGCTGTCACTTTAGCCTTTGCTATCCCCAATTTAACCTTCTGCCTCACCCTCTCTTTTCCTCCATCCTATGCTCAACTATCTCTCTACTAACATCTCACTTACTCTTATGCACTTTTTTAAATTTAATAAGCACCTAAGTTACAATAACTCTCCTCCATTCCACCAATGATTCTATGTTAACATTTTATGTATAATTATGCTTTAATTTATGCAACAGTACTGCATTATACACTGTATTCATTGTGTTAATACTTTATCTGTATGTAACTATATGTGGAGCTTTTCTTCCCGGGCCTTCACTGAAATGGTCTCTTCTCAGGCCCAGTGGACTTTCTCAGTAAACAAGTGTAATAATAATAATAATAATAATAATAATAATAATAATAATAACAATAATGTGTGATATGGACTGCACATCAATCTGGTAACATGTAAAACTAGAATTATCTTCACAGTTTAACATGTCTAAACATCCAACTGGCCCTGGGAACTATCAACCCATAAGCCTAACCAGCCTTATCTGCAAGGCTAGGGAAAGAAACATCATAGAGATTATCCACAAGGACACAGGAAACTTCAAAACTCTTGACCTGACCCAGTTTGTTTTTTTCACGGGTAGGTCTTGTATATTAAACTTAATGATCTTCTTTGAGAATGTCACTAAAGCCCTGGATGAGGGAAAAGTGTAAATACCACCTGTCTTGATTTAGCCAAGGCCTTTGACCCAATCCTCTATTCAGGTATCACAGAGAGACTTTACTATCTGGGGATCAAACCATACATTACTAGACAGGTAGCAACTGGCTCACTGACAGAACTCACATTGTCAAAGTTGGGGAGTCCACCTCCACCAGTAGACCAGTTACCAGTGGAGTACCACAACAATCTGCTCCAGGCCATCTACTGTTTGGAAACTATTTCTCTGCAGTCCAGGTGAAGGTAGATGTCCTGTAGCTTACCAAGTTTGCAGATGACTGTAATCTGGGCACAATCATACAGTGTCCCCCAATGATGTTAACATATTACAGAAAGGGCTGACACAGACACATTTTTGGTGCCAAACTCACAGACTGAAATACAATACAAACAAATGCTTCATTGTCCATTTGGCACAGAAGTAGCCCCTGGTAATTATGATATACATAGCACCCTTCTAGGCTCAAACTCAGTGTTGCAAGATTTGGGAACACAGGTTGATAGCAATCTAAACTTCAATCACCATGTGATCATAGTGGTAAGAAAAGCATTCTACATTGTGAGCCTCATAAATAAAGCCATCACATCCAAGACCAGGGTGGTTATACCTCCACTGTACTTTATCCTTATCAGACCAGTAACTGAGTACAATACTCCCTTCTATATGTACCTCCCCAGACACCTGCAGCAACTGGATAGGCCCCAGCGGTTTCTGACCAAGAGGATCCAGGGTCTCCAAAACATGAAATACATGGAAAGACTGAAAGCCCTGTCACTCTAATCAGTATCATACAGGCTGCTGAGAGTCAACTTGTGCCTGGTCTACAGAGCAGTCTCAGTCCCTGCCCTAATGGAAATGCTGCATATCTGCAAATCAAATGGGACAAGAATAACTTGCTCCAGGGATCTCAACCTAGCCTGTGACATAAACAAAATATGCAGGAAAGACAGATGTATCTCCCAGTGATTACCACTCCTCTGGAAGAGGCTCCCAATGCATGTGAAGCAGAGATCCTCAATGACCCTATTCAACAGCCACCTTAACAACTGGATGGGTGGACCATAAATTCTTCTCTGGGTGGCACCTATGTCCCTCATGGACAGGGGTAGTCGTGCTGATCACAAAATTGCTCTACTAACAATGACTATGTAACCATGGTCAATACAGGTACTCTGTTTTTTACACAGCTAGGCTTGTAAGGCCCTAGGGCCATTACCCTAGTAGCTTCCTATGAACCTTTGAACCTATGAACCAATGCAGGCCTCCCAACATCTTCTCTCCTACATCCACTGCTGACGTCATCCATTATAAGTTATCTTGCAGCCTTGTAAAAATCAGACTTGTGCTGTGGAACTTGTGTAAAGTACTGCGTTCTGTAGCGTATGTATTTAGGTAGGGAGTTATGTTATCACTGCAGTCAACTGTGTGTGTGTGTGTGTGTGTGTGTGTGTGTGTGCGTGTGTGTGCGTGTGTGTGTGTGTGTGTGTGTGTGTGTGTGTGTCTGTGTGTGTGTGTGTGTGTGTGTGTGTGTGTGTGTGTGTGTGTGTGTGTGTGTGTGTGTGTGTGTACATGTGTGTGTGTGTTTGTGTGTGTATGTGTCTCTGTCTAGCCAGAAGAGCATAAGTGTGTATCCTACAGTTACCACTGCAATCCCATGGATTAGCAGTATTTTGACACCTGCACATGCCCACACATCCATTTCATACAGGGCTCACAACATTTTCTCTACAGCATCCACTGCTGATGTCATCCAATATAAGTTGTCCTGCAGCCTTGTAAAAGTCAGACTTGTGCTGTGGCACTTGCGTGAAGTAATACGTTCTTTAGTCTATGTGCTTAGGCAGGCATTCTATTCTCACTGCAGTCAACCGGGACTTGTGTGTGTGTGTGTGTGTGTGTGTGTGTGTGTGTGTGTGTGTGTGTGTGTGTGTGTGTATGTGTGTGTGTGTGTGTGTGTGTGTGTGTGTGTGTGTGTGTGTGTGTGTGTGCGTGTGTGTGTGTGTTTGTACACTTACTTGACATTACAGACAGCCTTTTACACCAGCATGTGGGACACTTTTATTACCACATTATTCTCATCAGACACTTCTGATCTCATCACCTATAAAGTGTTGTCTTACACACTCCAAGTCAGACTTCACCTGTGACACTTGCCTTAAATACAAAGTTCTGTAGACTGTGTACTTAGATAAGTAGAAGTTCTGTTCTCACTGCAGTCAACTGGTGTGTGTGTGTGTCTGTGTGTGTGTGTGTGTGTGTGTGTGTGTGTGTGTGTGTGTGTGTGTGTGTGTGTGTGTGTGTATACTTGCATGCCATTACAGAGAGCCTTTAACACCAGCATGTGGAACACTGTTATTACCATAGTCTCCTCACCAGCTGATATCATCAACTATATGTGATTTGTGAATGTGCACTATTCTCTCCAGGGCAGGGTCAGAGACAGGCCTGGAGACCAGGCAGAAGTCAACTAATCCTACACAATACAGATTACAGTGACATGGCTTTCAGTCCATTCACATACATCATGGCATGGTTTGTAGGTCCTGTGTTTTCTTGGTGAGAAACCCCTGTGGTCTCTCCAACTGCTGCATGTGTTTAATGAGGTACATGCAAAACAGAGCATTATAATCTGTTAGTGTTCTGATGAGGTTTGAGTACAGTGCTGTAATATAATCCTCAGATGTGAATACAATGGCATGACTTATGTGCACAAGATAGGCTTTCAATACCACTGTGGACACTTGGTGGTTGAAGTTCAGATAGCTATGCACGTCTGTTCCCAGGGCTTGCATCACTGGATTTCCACATCGCAGGAGTGTTGTCAATGCTGTAATTAGCAGAGAATTCCACCTTGTAGAATGACAGAATAAAGACACATTTTTACATTTACTTGTAGACCGTGTGGCTTTGTCTCCAATATTTGTCTGTGTTAGCCCCTCCTGTAGTATGTTATCATCATTGGTGGACTCAATGATTGCACCCAGTATGCAAGAATCAGCAAGCGTGGTAAGCCAAAGGCCATACACTTTAGCCTGAACTGTTGAAAAATAGATTCCAAACAGTAAAGTGCCAAGCAGATATCCCTAGGGTATGCCAATGGTGACAGCTCTACTTGTACAGGTTGATTCAGCAACTTTCACAGTATGTGTTCTGTCGGTGAGCTAATTGGTTACCCATCTAGTGATAAAGGGGTTAATCTTCTGCTAGGAGAGTTTCTCAATGATACCTGCATGGAGGATCGTGTCCAAATCCTAGGCCATATCAGGATAGGCAGTATGCACTCTTTTACCTTCATCCAGGCCTATCACACAGAATCAATGGGCTTTGACAACATCAAAGATCTCCTATGGTGTGACTCAGCACATGCACCTTCCTGAAATGGTTGAATACAGACTTCAACACACCCCCACACAAACTATGCTCCTGTAGAAGGGTGTACATCAACATGCATCCATCTGAGTTGGGGGGGGGCATCACCTGATGCATGTATATATAGACACATTTTGACTGTCCTCATCTGTGAGGTAGAACAACATGTCACCGTGGACCTTTTCTAAATGGACACTAGTAATATCCTGGCTGTGTGCAACAGACCTGTGTGAGTTGTTAATGCTACATCATGTTTGTTACATCTGGTCGATGTCCTCAAAGAGGTAATTGAGGGTATGCATGATGACAACACTATCACCCTTTTGAACTTGACAAGCCCAAGGCATTTAACACAAATGTGCACTGAGATATTCACTCAGCACTGTCAAATGTGGCCATAAGTACCTATATCACCAAGTGGGGAGACCACTGATTCACAAATGTGACATCTGAATATGTTTGAATTTGTGAATTGACCTATATCTCAGGTCCAATGATCAGGTCCATACATCAGGACTATCGGCTAGGCCCTTTCCTGTCCATTATTTAGGTCACAGACATCACGAATGACATATACATTCTGCATCTAAACAGATGTCTGAAGGACTACAGATTGTGGGCAATCATTGACTCCAGCTGTGATATTAATGTAATACAGACAGTATCAGCACACACCAAAGATTGCTGCCACAACCGTGACAACACCTGCAATGAAAAAAAAAACATGGGGGATTTGTTAATTCAGAAAAACAAGCATACAACCCAAGGATAATGTAGACATCACACCCTACAATCAGATCAATAGGTATGTGACCTGTGTTCTGGGGTAGATAGTATGCGGAACATCCACCAGAATGTGGCGACAATGGTGACTACTCCCTTGTATGTAAAACAACTATTTAGTATGTGAAGGACATGCACATCACAGGCCTTAGTACCTCCATAGTTCACAGCCTTCATCGCACCAGTAATTGAGTACAATTCACCCTTCTTCGTGTACCTCCCTACACATCTTCCAGTGATATGTAAATGAAGTGTACCACCTTTATCAGAGTGAGCTGTCACACATCTTATTGGCCATACCTAGGTATTCTTTTTGTGACATAAACATTGCTGTCTGGTGATGCGGAATCCCCATCAAATTGTTACACCAGATGCATGTGTAGTACCTGTTCCGGTGATGCACACAGTACAAACAAAGCTTTTTGATAACATTGATGGCATGGGTTACATTTGTGACAGTGTGGATTGTGCCATATATATGTATGCCATACATGCCAGTCAACTAGCCTATATTGATCATAATGTCACATTCAGGTATAGCAGTGTCCCTCCTAACACCTCCAGCAGATGTTGCAGTGTCAGTACAGTGTGCATGATTACCCTCACAGAGTGAGGACATGTCATAATAGTTGTGCAAGTGTGTCTGTGCAGAACCATCTCTAATCACTGTAAATCACATATGTTATGTCAGACATGTGATTACTGGTGGTATTATTTTGATATTGTCTATGACTGTGCTTGCTTCTTTTACTGTTGTCCATGAGCCTTTACCAGTATCCTACTTGTTGTAGACTTCTGCTGAGATTCACGCAAACCAGTGTGCATAGCTTCACAATATGCACCTCATTCCAATTGCATATAACATCCCTGATACATGTCCTCTGCATTGTTTATGTAAAGATTCTTATCTCACACAGACATCTTCCTCATTGTTATACCACCTTGTGAGACAGTCACATAAAGAACATTTTCACTGTGCAGTCCATACATTTTTTTTTTTCTTGGCACCACATTGATATACGACTGGTGTTGTTGCTACAACTGTCTTCCATTGACATGCCCTCATCTGCTGTAAATTAGGTTGTTTCACCTGTCCTCTTTCCCTGTGTTCATTTCTACAATTCATCTGTGCATCCCTATTCAATTCATACACTTCCCTTGAGTGTTTATTTTACATGGTAGTCCATGTACCCTTACAGATCATTAACATGACTTCGGTACAGAATGCCAAGAATGGGATTTTGCAATACTGTGCACTGTATACACGCTCCTGTACTGTGTTTGTACCATATACATAACTATATGTTAAGCCCTGATAATCATTGTAGCATTCTGCACAATCCCACTAACCTACTGTGCTCTGTGGTAAACAGGCTTGTTATCTATGTTCCTTCACATGGTTTCCTAGCTGGAAACACTGTTGTCAGAGTTTTTCCAGCTGCAAAACCATACTTATTTATGTTTAAACATGGCGTGCAGTAGGAAATAGTAATTAGCGCTGCTGCTCACACAAGGTGACTGAGCCAGTGGACATAGGTAACCTGCTAACTGACATGTTCTGTGAAAAGTTCACTCTCCTGTCCCCGCCACATATACCCCATGATATCCCTACCACCTTTCCCAGCTGTACCTACCCAGAAAAAGCACATGAACAATTATAAAAACAAGCGACCCATGTGGAATTTCATAATCAATAGGCTGTATAAGAAAGGAAAGAAAACTGTGGCAAAACTTAAGAAGTGCAAAGACCAGCAAAGTAAAACTCACTCATCAATCTAAGCAAGCAACTTAGGGGGCTAATCCAGTCTACCAAATCAGAGTTTGAGGTAAAAATAGTCTCACAGGCCAAGAGCAATCACAAGGCTTTCTTCAGCTATGTCCACAACCTCAAAAGTAATACACAGCAATGTGCTGAACTAATTGAAAATGGAGCTACTTATAAGGAGGTGGAAAACGTAGCATATATACTAGCTGATAAATTCAGCTTCAATTTTACCCCCCCTCTCCCCCACCTTGACACCTCTCAGGAAATACTGTCAACAGTAACTCCTCCAACTATCAACAGGAATCATGTCCTCAATGCATTCTCTATGGACAAGAACAGTGCATCAATGGACCCTGATAATATCCCAGGATGTCTCCTTAATAGCATGAAATATGACTAGTCAGGACCACTAGAATCACGATTTAATTTTAGACTCCAGACAGGCTTTATGCCAAGTGAATAGATGACTACACCTATCATGTGTGCACGCTGGGTAGGGAGGCTATCTACAGACCCATACATCTGACTAGTCTCATATACAAAGCCAAGGAAAGAATTATCATGGAAATAATAAACAATGACATATGAAATCTTCGGTCACTGGCTCCAACCCAGTTGGGTTCCATCAAGGGCAGGTCATGCCTATCAACCTGGTGGACTTCTTCAAGAAGGTCACCAAAGCAATGGACAAGGGAAAAAATAGAGCATACTGCCTACCTGAGCTGGACAAAGCTTTCAGCACAATACCCATTCAGACATTATTGACCAAGTCACAAAATTAAGTATAAACCCCTATAGTACCTGGTAGATAGCCAGCTGGATCACAGATAGGACCCAATAAGTTAAGATAGGGGAGTCTACCTCCTCAAAGAGGTGATTCATTAGCAGAATCCCTCAGGCTTGGTGCTGAGCTACCCTTTTTGGCATCTATTTCTCTGAAGTCAAGGCCAAAGTCAAGGGCCTTCGGCTGACCAAGTTGCAGGTGATTGCAAACTAGGTGCAGTCATAAAATCCCTCAGTGACACAAGCATACTTCCTGAAGGCCTGACAGAGAAAAAAATAACTTGTCCAAGAAACACAGTCTAAAACTGAATTCCAAGACAGGCATAATAGTCATAATAGTATCCTACTGAAAGAAGGCTACCCATGGAAACTACGAGACTGACAATACATTCCTAAGAGTAGACCCTGTGGTAAGGGATCTGGCAATGCATGTAGACAGCAACCAGGCCTTTGACTATTATGTCTCTGTGATGGTAAGTAAATAATTATATTTTGTGCAACTTATAAGCAAGGGTATGAGGTTTAAGTCCAAGGATGTCATTGTTCCAGTGTACATGGCTCTCATCAGACAAATCCTTGCAAAGCCTCCATCTGTATGTACCAGGACAGGCATATGCAACAACTGGAGAATCCACAGCAGTTTCTCACAAAAAGAATGCAGGGTGCAATGACATGCCCTATGCAGACCACCTCAAGGACCTGTCCATGTACTCAGTATCGTACAGGCTGTTGAGAAGTGATCTATGCCTGGCCTACAAAACAACATCTGATCCCACTCTGATGGACCTGTTGCATATCTGCAAAACAAACAGCATCAGAATTACCCAATCGAAGGACCTAATCCTTGCCTGCAACATGAGTTAGACATGCTGTAGGAACAGGCATGTGTCTCAGAGACTACCCCTTCTCTGGATCAGGCATCTCATCTATGTCAAGCAGAGCTCTTCCTTAACTCAATTCAAGCATAACTTGGAATATTATCTGGGAAATTGGAAATGTACCCCTAATCTGGCACTTATGTGTCTAATCGATAAAGACAGCCTGTAAATGTTGGACTTGCCATGACCAAGAGTACATATACCTCATAAAATGATCCTGCCTTTCAGGAGAA
Source organism: Protopterus annectens (assembly GCF_019279795.1). Classification (NCBI taxonomy): domain Eukaryota; kingdom Metazoa; phylum Chordata; order Ceratodontiformes; family Protopteridae; genus Protopterus; species Protopterus annectens. The sequence continues at coordinate 1,252,085,393 of NC_056747.1, forward strand.
TGGTTAGGCTTAAATGAAGGCCCCCAGGGGTTGTTACCCTTTTAATCAGTGAGTCTATGAACTAGCAGCTTAAACTACTTCATTGCCCACCCACCTCTGCAGATTTTGCAATGATTTCTGTTGTTCATCACCTAATCTATGTCAACACAATATATATCGTATACTTTTATTTTCACCTATCTTAGTGAATGCTAATCATGATTTGAAATCCATGAAAATGTACAGTTTCTATATTTTGATATTTTGCTACTGCCTACACTGATCATAATTTGACCATGTCCAGAGTATCTGACTCTCATCTTTTTTCTTATTTTTTCACATATGCGTTCTATGTAATATCCTATATAACATGTTTACCTGTAACTATGCACTTTTCTTATTACTTCCTTATTTATGTCTAGAATCCAGGATATGTCTGAAGTTGGGGCATCTTGCATCAGTACATTAACTATATACAGCATATACCCGGGCTTTTATATCCCTCCAGGTTTTAAAAATGTTCATACCTCATGATTGGACACTTGGGTAGATACTGTGTTAGGAAATGGCCTTTTGTGCTTCTTTTTGTATGAAGCTATTTAGAATACAAGCTAGTGACCCCAACACTTTTAATTTTGTGCTTGTAGCATGAGTAAATTGTAGATCCTTCTGCTATACCATCCACCAGGCTATCTAAGAGGTTTTCTTCAACAGTTCAAGGATCTCCATGTTAACCTGTTTCATGAATCACTATCATGATTGGTTCTTCTGCAACAGACAAATTTGGCCATTCAATGGACTTAGTCTTCCTGTCTCCTGATTCAGCCACCACTTGCTGCACTTCAGGGGTCTGTATTAGTAGCACGAAAAGACAAAACAGCGAATGTGCACGAGGGAAAATGCCGGGAATAAAAAGGGTGTTTGCGGGGTCGTGGTACAGTGAGGAGAGGGATATTTGCCCTTTCCTCACTGTAGTGCGATCCCGGAGTTGGAATATATAGTTAGTGGTGGGTGTGGGGGGGTGCAGCCCTCCCCCACAATACCAAGTTCGATTACCGGCATTTTCACTCATGTGAGCATTCGCTAAAGATAGCTTTCAGTTATGTAATATAGACCTGCACTTCAGCAGTGGCCTCCTTGTCATTATACACCTCCTAATACCATGGTTAGGTGGGGACATCCTAGCACAGGTACCCCTCATATTCTCTTTGCTATTTCCGACCATCTTTGTGTAATTATCAGCTCTGATGGTCCTGATGAGCTGGCAATGATTTATACTTATGCCACGATGACTGCACCAGATTTGGTTGCTGCAGGGCATGTACACCTATGGCCAATGTCTAGCCATAAGCTGTGGTTTGACCATAACTTACTTTCTTTACACAGGTGAGGATGCAGGCTAAACAGAAGGTGGAGAAGAACTCATCTGCTTAAGGACAAACTGACATCTAAAAATAAAAAGAATAGTTTTCATTTTAAATGAGATCTTGTTAGCAGCAAGTTGTCCTGAGAAACTCTTATGGATAGGTCTATATTATAATATTGCATGCTCAGAAGTGCGAACGACACATAATCAACCCCATGTAAGTGAAAACTTACAACGTCGAAACCTCAGAACAGCGATTTTTTTTCCAAGGGAAAAAAAATCACTGTTCCAAAACAAACAAAAAAAAAATGTAAAATTTTGCCCCCACACTCCCCTACTTAAATATACCAACTCCGAGATTGCACTACAGTGCCAAAAAGGCAAAGTAGCGAAAGCGGCCAAACAAGTTCTTTCCCAGGGAAAGAATTCGCTGAAAAGCCGCTTTGCTATTTTGCCTTTTCGCACTTTTCAGCTTGACAAAGACGCATTTGACAACCTGCGTCTGTGACAGCATAATAGGGAGCCTTATGGATAGCTAACAGGTTGTGCAGTTATCCTGCCTAGTTGTGCATCTGACAGAGTCTTTTTCACAGTAGAATGGGAGGAGGTGGCATATTTTTTTTTCCAGGAAGGTTGTCAACGAGCATATGGTCCCTCTGTGGAGGTTTTCATGATCAAATGCCTGAGATGGGTAACTTGAATTTATTCTGGGATGAATCAGAATATTAAAGGACACAAATCCATTCACCAGTATAGCCATAGCCACACTGTCTCAGTGAACACCAACACAATCCAAGGAATAAAGAGAGAGGTTTCTAGATATCAAAACTAAAGAACTTTTACTCAAACAAGTGCTTTCATCCTCAAGGATGTTGTTGTGTCTTTCGGCTTTTCCCGGTTAGGGGTCGCCACAGCGGAACTCCGGTCTGCTAAGGATTGGCAGTAGATTTTTACGTGCTGACTTGCCAGGCCTGATGCACAACCTTCAACAAAGGAACACCCATTCACGCATGTCGCCACACAGAAGACGCTCTAACTGAGAATCGAATGGGCAACGTCTAACTGTGAGGTGACAACGCTATCGCAGTACCACCACCACAATTCGCTTTCATCCTCAAGGATCTTTCTCAATTTAAAACAGCACTGCAATCAGCAGTTTAAATAAATATATATATATATATATATATATATATATATATATATATATAATTGGATAATTATTAAAACACTCCCATCAGTCAAGATAATTAAAGATCTCCATTTTAAAATAGGCTTAAGGCTTAAGACTGATCTTATTATTTAAACCATATTTACTTAAAGCTTTCAGCCTTGTTTTCTTTTGTATTCAGTTTCCTCTATCTTGCTGTTAATGTCACCTTCATGTAAATGTTCATGTATTAAATGTAATACCATGAATTTAAAATCAGGAATAACATCATTTTCTAAAACATGTTTTGCCAGTGCATTCTTAACATTTACTTTTTAACACCTGTCTCTCTCTCTCTCTCTCTCTCTCTCTATATATATATATATATATATATCTATATCTATATGGGTCTACTTTGCATTGCCGAAAAGCCAGAAAACTGAAGAGGAAATGCTCCAGACCACAATAACGAAACGTAGAATACCGAACGGCGTCTGATTTCCCAGGACAAGGAAACACTTGCCCAAAACTACAGTACAACACACCACACTATCTAAACCCACCTAGGTGGGGGGTTGTGCCCCTCACCCCCAAACTAAATATACCAACTCTGGGATCGCACTACAGTGGGAAAAGGGCATTATTCCCCACATTGGGTAAGTGTTTCCTTGCCCTGGGAACATAGATGTGATTCAGTATTCTAAGTTTCATTATTGTGGTATTGTGCATTATGTCTTCAGTTTTCTAGTTTTCCTGTAATGTAAAGTAGATGTATATACACACACACACACACACACACACACACACACACATATATATATATATATATATATATATATATATATATATATATATATATATATATCAAGCTGGGGCATTTTATACAGTGTGCTTAATATACTAGATTTTTAATACCATAATCTGCATACATATGAAAAAATACATATAAAAGAATGAGTAGCTGGTTAACCCAAGTCCACCCAAAAAAGAAGAAAGCTGCAAACAATGATGCACTTTGAACCCCAGGTATGAGGACTCTCTTAATTTTTTTGATGCAAATTAAAAAGTTTCACATGAAATGCTTCGTCAGACAACAAGACTCACAAGCATATTAATCACATTTATAACATATCAGTCAGTCTCATTTCCGTTCAGTTTAATTATTCAATTGTAGAAGCAGCTAAGGAGGCTGCAGACCACGGCTACTAAAAACATATAAACATTTTAATCCAAAGTGAGCGCTTTCGTAGCTCAAGGCTACTTCATCAGACACAACTTACATCAAAATGTGCAGTTTATATACCTTGAAGCTGAGTAATCAATCAATTAACAAACTAACTAGCTTAAAGGCACATAGCCAACTTCATTTACACTAAGTAAAGCCAAAATGTAAAACTGCATGGAAAGCATCTTACACCTAATATATTCATCTAGTAGTACATATAGGCTACAAAATTAGTGAACACATATCAAAAAATATCAAAAACATTTACCTAGTACCTGAGCCTATCTAAAAATGCATAAGCATATTATAAAAACATATATTGTATCTAAAAAATCATTCAGAATAAATACGATACGTGATAAAGTATATAATTATCTAGCCACTGTTATCTAATGCCTCTATCCATTAGTACTGGTTTAATGCAAATTTTATTATTAATGCCCTTGCATGCTTCTACATTGTATTTTTAATTTTGGAGGAACAGTTTGCCTGCACCACTTTACTGTTATTTGCTTATTGTTGTTGTTGTTGTTGTTGTGTCTTTCGAGTTTTCCCGGTTAGGGGTCGCCACAGCGGAACTCCGGTCCGCTAATGATTGGCAGTAGATTTTTACGTGCCGAGTTGCCAGCTCTGACACACAACCTTCAACGAAGGTACGCCCATTCATGCATGTCTCCACACAGAAGACGCTCTAGCTGAAAATCGAACAGGACATCTTACTGTGAGGCGACAACACTACGGCAGCACCACCACCGCAGTTGTTATTTGCTTATTAATTATTCAATTAAATATATCTTAACATTACAAAACATAATAAACTTCATTCTATCTTATATGCTTGCATTTTTCTTTTAAAAATTGGCTTGATTCTAACATTCCACTAATACCAGAATACCCATGTGTCTTAAACCTATTTACCCATTTATATTCTGCACTGTCTGTGTTAAGTACAATATCACCTCCTCTAATCTGTATTCTTTAACCTGTAACGCTACAAACTTAAATGTGTATTGTGAATCAGTATCTTTTGTATTTTTATATAAAAATTTGCCTATATTTTCCTTCTAATATCTGTTATATGTATCCTTTCCTTTAATTTTCTGTTTTCCCTATGTAAAATGCTTAACATATTCCACATTGTGTCACATAAATGATGTTTTTACTATCATAATCAGCATATGTATTAACCATAAATGTTTTCTTAGAAACAATATGTAGACATTGTTTATTTTTATTTTTATGTACTTACAAAAATGTATTTTGTACATGTACATGTTCCTTTTCTGTCATTCTTCCAATAGCTTATTGATCTACCGTGTCCTTTGTTATGCAATGTATTCTTTATCATATGCAATTTTTTAAATCCAATATTTATTGTTTATTCTCTTAACCATGGTACATTATTTAAGCTATGCCATTTATTTAATAATAGCTTTAATTTGTTCAATTCTTCAATCACACATTAGCATTCATCTCATTTTATTCTGTTCCTCACTCTAATCTCTTTTCATATGCTGACAAGACTAGTCATGCCGCACCATCTCTTTTACCATTAATGTTATCCACACATTCATTTCATTTTATAATATCTCACTGTTTATTCATAAAGCCAGTTGTTATATCTTGTAGCTGCTTCATCACAATATTGTTTTGAATGTTTAACTTTGCTACTCCTAACATCTGTCCTACAAGTGGATACAAAATGCAGTTGGAGATTACATGCTTCTGTGATGCAAATGTGTGTTTTTCTTTACTGCTGATTGTCCTTGGCCCACTTTACATACTGTAACATCCAAAAATGTATTTCATCAAGCCTAACTTCTTTCTATAAAACTTAAACAAAAAAACCATAGCCTTAGTAATATATGCGATAAAAAGATTAAGTGTTGCTAAAGTTCCTCTCTGTATTAAAAAGACAGCATGCACAACCCTTTTATAGAATATCAAATTATCTAAAAAAATTACTTGTAGACAATTTGTGTTTGCTTTTCCATATTGTCATCACTGTGTCTGTATATGTGATTGCCCATCTGTGTCTATCTTAAAAGAAATGAATATGGATTTGTTAAAACAATATGAATTAAGTCACACATAGCATCAGTATTCAGATGTTTATATCTTGGTTCATTACTAAATATATTGTCTGACAGATTCTATTCCAATATCATTTGGTACTGATGTAAATAAGAAATTCATATCTAAAGTAATTAAATAACAGTCATCTATATTGTTCAAATTGTGTGAAAATGTTTAACTTGCATCAGTAAATTTAAGAAACTCATCATGTTTGTGGTTCCAGTGTTTCGTTCTTTGCAATATACAGGTGAACTATATATGTTGATACTTACAGCATGAAAACATTCATTATGTACCTCAATATACTGATAAAGATCTCATGAGTGGGCCTTCATTGTGCCAACTCTGTCACTGCCAACACAGTGCAGTTAAGTCCTATAATAATGTTGCTGCTTCCAGTTATAGCTTTTGCAAATGTAAACTTGGGTGTATTATTTACTAAATTATTCAGTCTGTCATCTACTAAAAATATGTGCCACTTCTTTTTAATAATAACACAAATAAACTTAATATTAATAGATTATATGAGTGGAATTTTCAAACATTTAATGTCACCATGAGCTCTTTCCCTATCAACAATTTATTTGAAATAAGACTCAACTTCAGCCCTTAGTTCTCACACTGCGACCTTCACCATATCCTATCTGAACAAGCTATTGATGTAATCTATAAAAAAATGTTCCAATACACTGTCATCCCTTGTTAAATGTGTTACTCATAAAAATGGGTGCAGTATAGGTAAAGAAATTATCACTAACTCATCCCTATACAATGTCAGAAAATATCATCTACAAAGCATACATATAGTCCAAGCAATGTTGAATATTGCCCATGTAATATGGAAGTTTGTTCCCATTCTGCTAATCTTAAGTTTGCATACTTGTTTGGGTATGACATCCCCATAACTATGCCCAATTTTTGTATGAATAGTTCTTAAATAAACAATATAACATTGTTTTCTAAAATCAGTTTTAACAGCATACATAATAAATTAATCGTACTGTTTGAAAAATCACTGTACATACCAAAAATTTGTCTTTTTTTCACCACCACATTCATTAGGAATAACAGTGAAAAGTGAATCAATACTTAATATCACTAGCAAACATTTCGTATGTTAATTTTTAGTATACCATGTATACATTTTCTTTATAACATCTTTACTATTAAAATGTTATCAAAATATGGCAACATTGGATGTAGAGACTTCTCAACATAATTTGACAATGGTTCAGTCAATCATCCTTTAGCTGATGCAGTTGGCTTCACTGGTGATTATAACAGATCTTTAAGTACCTTTGTAAGGCGATGATGAATAGTACAACAGGTTTATTCGCATACAAATAATCAAACACCTCATTTGTTATCATCTGTTCTAAATGCACATCATATAATAATGCCTTAACTGTAGAAACAATATTTAATTTAAATGTACTAATTTTCTCACAAGTACTCACATCATTTAACAACATATCTATTTGTCCGGCATACCAACATTTATCCTTGACAGTAGTAACCCCTCATTTGGCCAGCTTTGTCATTTTGATATTAAGGTTCTGCCTCAGATTATTAAATGCATCAGTTTCTTCACTTGGTAAATTAAAAAAAAAGTTCCTTTACATGGTCATTAACTGAAATTTGTTATTAGTGAATAAATATTTAAAATTCACAAAGAATATTAAATTAGTAAGTATATCCACAAAATGAAAATCTGTCACTGGAATACATGTTAGGACATTATTAAGTAGTGACATTTCTGATTCTGTAAACTGACTGGATGGTAAATTAATAAAGAGATCTACAGTTGCCTCTGGTTTCTCATCATACTTCTGATGACCAGCGCTCTTGTATAGGAGTGAAGTTTTTCTCTTTTATCTCTTGCACTTCCTCTCTGATTACACTTACTTGGAAGAGGAGAAACTATTCCCCAAAATAAAATCATTTATATTATACTTTATTTTCATAGGTTCATAGGAGATTACTAGGCTAACAGCTTAAGGGCCCTTAGAAGCATTGCCAGTGTTACCCAGATTTTACCTGATTTTAGATCCTTAGGGGCTACAGTATGGCTTAGGTTTGTACCTAAACCTCTGAGGCTGCTCCAGCTGCTGTAAGTGCCTGATCAAGCACTTGACAAAAGTTGCATTATACTCAATTATTGGTCTGATGTGAGCTGAGGACAGCGGGACTAGAACATCCTTGGATCTGGATGCCATGCCTTTACTTTATAAACTGTGCCACATAGCAGGACTTCCTCATCACTGTGGATACACAGTGGTCAAAGCTCAGGCTACTATCTATCAGTGTACCTAGATCCTTCACCTCTGAATCCACTCTTAGGGCTATGCTATTAATATTGTAATTTGCAGGAGTATTTGACTTCCCAAAGGGTATGATTGTGCATTTTTTTTTTTGTATTTAACTTTAAGCTATTGTTTTGGCACCAATTATTTGTCTGAGTCAGACCCTTCTTAAGGATATCTGCTTTACTAGGGGTTTTGATAATTGTCCCCAGCTTGCAGTTGTCGGCAAAATTTGTCAGCCAAAGGCCTTCTAAATTTGCCTTGACTTCAGAGAAGTATATTCCAAACTGGAGTGGTCCCAGCACTGAGCTCTGTGACACACCACTAGTAAAGGGCCTCTTGCTAGATGTGGAATCATCTACTCTAAATAAGCAAATTATCTATTAATTCAGCATATTTCAACCAAATCATTTATAACCAAGAGTGTTCTTTCGGTTTCATGTCCAGCTCATTTATTTGTTGACATACTTCATGCCCTACATGTTTGAAAAAAATCATACATCATTGTCACTGTACTAAAAGCTGTTTAATATTGTGTATTAAAAACAGTTAAATACTAACTATAGTTTTCATTATATGTGATTCGGAATAGTAGTGAAAATGTTTTATTACATTTTACTGATTACTGGTTTCTTAAAATTCATATTTGCCTATTCTAAAATTGAGATTAATTACCAAGGTGTTATGTTAAGGAAGGATTTTCTCAATGGGTGCATTACATTCACTATTTACAGGAAGCAAACATTCTCAACAATTATATACATTATAGATGTCATCATCTTGCAAGACAAAAACTAGTCTCATAAAAGGGTATATGACCAGACTAGCAATAATTATTTCTTTAGATTCTAACCTGGAGAAAGAATTTAACTGTCTTATTAACATCTTTAAGGACAGAGGCTACCCTGGGCGGCCACGGTGGTGCAGCAGTTAGTGTTGCTGCCTCACAGCAAGAGGTTCTTCGGTTCGATTCTCAGCTGGGGTGCCCTCTGTGTGGAGTCTTCATGTCCTCCCTGTGGTCGCGTGGGTTTCCTCCGGGTACTCCGGTTTCCTCCCACATCCCAAAGACATGCAGTGGGTGGATTGGACACTCCAAATTGGCCCTAGGTGTGAGTGTGTGCATGTGTGTGCCTTCTGTGGAAGGTTGGGTGCCAGGCTGGCAACTCGACACCGTAAAACTCCACTGCCAATCATGAGCAGACAGATGATCCGCTGTGGTGACCCCTAACCGGGAAAAGCCAAAAGAAGAAGAAGGACAGAGGCTACCCAGAAGATGTCCTTTGTGAAGTAAGAAATGAGCTCTGGATAAGGAGGAATGATAGACTCCCACCTATTTTAGGAAATGAACTCACTAGGAGCAGGCTACAGTTTTAAAATGGTGTGTATAGAGAAAATTGGTACAGTCACTTTTGCTAAGGGATTGGAAGTTTTCTTGAAAATTTTAGTGATACTAGAGGTATTTATGGGAGAATTTAAAATTTTGTTTTCAGTAGACACCAAAACATACAAGAAAGATTAGAGCAAAATATGCATGCTCACTGTAACAATAAAGCCCTTAATAAAAATCAGGGGACCAGGAAATGTGGGGCTTGTACACAATGTAACAATAAAAACATGCGATCATGCATTTAAGTTTAAAGAAAGGTATTATTGTGGGGAATCATGAGTCATTAATATAGCCTTTAGTGACCCACTGCCAATTATTTTATGTTGGGAAAACAGAGAGAAATCTTAGAAAAAGGATATATGAGCACTTGTATAGGATTAGAAAAAAAGGAAACTAATGCAGTGTATAAGCACACATTGTTATGTTAGGAGCATTAGAAATGGTATTTTGCATCATTGAACAAGTCCATTATAACCCAAGGGGAGGGCTGTGGGAGTATAAAACTGAATATAAAGAAATCTCGTGGCAGATAAAGTTACAAGCTAATGCATCCCCTGGAATACCTTTCAGCTGTGTTTTGAAAATGCGAGCAGCTAAATTGTCATTTCTTTAGTACTATTTCAACAACCAGTTTCGGGTGCATGTCAAAAAGTGAAACAATGTTTGCTTTATTTATGGACTTTATTCAAAAAATCATACTGATATTTATTTTACAATGCTCCTTTTTATTGTAATGTGAGTTTAAGGTGCTTGTTTTTAACAATATTTGCTGATTTGGTGCTATGATCGATGTGTGTATTCCACCTTTTCATCAGACTCATTTCTACTTTTATTTATACTGATTTTAAAGTATAGTATGAAGTGCTCTCTTTAAGTGATGAACTTTAACAAGCATATCACTAACTTGCACGACTAATTGACTGTTTATAACTGTGTGGAATGAGTTTTGCACTAGTTCTGGAATTGTCCTGTTGCAGGATGAAAGTGCTTAACTACGGGAGTTAATAAAGCTTGCCTTTATGGAAATATTCTTCATGTGGACTTTGTCGCTATAATAGATATAGCACCCGCATTGCTTCTGTTTTCGTTTATTTGTTTTATAGTTTTAGTCCATTTTTTAGGTTTGTTTCTTTTGAGTGATGCCTATCTAATGTCATAACCGGTATGAGAATTTTGAAGATACGTCATACAATTTTGCAGATGTTCATCATTTATTTAATACTTTCATAATCTAATAAATACAGAGTCAGTCTCTATCTATAACGATTGTTTCCACCATTATGAATACTTAGTGCGACCACTGAAAGACTGGCAAGCAACTGCTGGTTCATTTATAATATTTATCACTAAATACAGAAGGTTTTAAAGTTGTGAAAACAAATTGCTCTGGATTAAGACTTTTGCTCTACAGAATAAAAGACAACAAATATTACATATAGTTTAGTTTCTTGTTTGATAATTTTATTTTCGCTATTTATTTTATTTATTTATTGATATTATGTATTAACTTATTGCATTGCTGTCAAGAAAAGAAAAGAAAATTCTCTTGAGTAAAAAAAAAGAATAAATACCACTTCCTAAAGTAATAAAATGCTCTAAATAGATCACACAAATCATAAACATTTATGATCTTGTTTAATATTAACATTTATGATTCATGAAAATGATTATTATAGTTTAGATTATTTAACACAGTACTGCTGTGATAATCTAACACCAGAATAATTTGTTGAATTTTTAAATTGTTCCAACTTTCTATCCAAATGCAATAAAAAAATAATCTTGTCTTGGCAAGGTGTATACACACACATACACACACACACACACACACACACACACACACACACACACACACACACACACACACACACAAAACAACTGCGGTCTTAGATAATGGAGGAGGGAAAAACTTTTAACTGCAACATATCTCCCCTAAATCTCATGTGTTCTTAACTTATGTATTATGTGATTTTCTAATTAAAATAACCCCTTCTTAACTATCCTTGCCATCCTATGAAATATCAATCTTAATGTACTTATCTGTCTATGTATATGGGTGCCATTGATTCCTTTGCAGCACACACTTATCATGCGCCACTGTTTTT
>NC_056747.1:1252101980-1252164480 GCF_019279795.1 Protopterus annectens
ACGTTCCCTTATTATGAATGGAGACTGTTGGAGAGTGCCATTCCACAATTTAAGCACATTATTGATATGACTTTTAACTTTAATCAAAGAGAAAGTGTTGTTCCTAAGAGGAATAATTATGAACATTTTAAAGACTTTCTGACTTTGAAGGATTTGCCTTTTCTGTTGAACAAAAAGTTGTATAAGTTCAAATGTTTACAGACTGAGAATAGTTACCTTAGGGAATGTATTAAAATTAAAAATTGTTCCCCAAGGTTTGCATAAGCACAAGTTTCTGTTTAGGCTGGATTACAACAGTGAATTAGTAAATGATTTTATTGAATTTTTTGATAAATGTGGTACAGCATTAGCTGAATATTAATTTACCTCCCATTTTAAATGAACAGGTTTCCCTTAAGCCTATTTTAATTGAGAAGGCAGCTTTTATTTAAGGAAGGGAAGAGAGAACTTTAACAACTTTTATACCTTACATTTTATATAAATTCCTTTTAAACTTATTGGATGGTATGGCTAGAACTGAATAATAATATGGTCTATGATCTATTAATAACAACAATGCAACTTTAAGAATCAGGATTGTGTACTGATATTTAATTGATTAATTTAAGTAGGAGTGTACCTTGTAAGGTATTTATAGTGAGTACTGCACCATGAATTTTATCTGATGAAGTCTCTTTTTAGTTGATCTTTTTATATTAATAAACTGTCAGCTTTTGAACCTTGTGCAAGTTGGACTGGGCATATTTCACCTTACATCTGATCAAGGTATGACAACATTTAAAGTTCAAACTATACAACATTAGAAGCTTGCTCTCTTCTTAACCTAAGTCATTGACAACTTCAGTGCTTAGCTACTCTAATAAAAGAAAAATATATCATTAAAGGATTGTTACATAAAAAAATAAGAACATAGGTGGAGATTTAGCCTCATACTAAAGGTGGAATATGTTTTTGATATTCTAACATGATCAATGCCTTTGTAATTTGGACCTTTCCATGAAAATGAAAGAGTATGAGAGAAAGGCAACACAATTTTTATTCCTCAGTGAACCGTTTTTTGAACTGAGGAAGAAGTCTTCTGCCGTACTTGTTTTAATGTGTAAAAATGGATTTAGTGAGGTTGTTATGGATCCACATAGTAGTCACTCAGGATATGACAGCTTTCCAAATCTGAGCAATGTATCCTGAAGTGAGTCATCTGACATAAAGCACCTTTGGGAGTATTGAGATTAGAAGTTAATAGTGTTTGGTGGACAATGAGATGGGCTCTATAGGTGGACAACAAATTGCAAAGATAAAACATCTTCAGCCAGACCTCTCATTAAAACACTGTGTTTAATTAATATCTTACAGATTATACATTTATTTTACTGCTGAATTATTTTCTAGCTTTATTAATGATATTTTTATTTACTTAAACTGTAGTTATCTTGTATATATAGACTGTTGATATGCGTATGTCTTTGTTCTTATTTTTCTCCACTATGCACTTAAAAATTGTAATTTTTATTTAATTTTATTACATTAATATTAACTATCTTAACAAAGTATACGATGTTTATGGAGCTTTTCTCCGGGGCCACCACTGAAAATGGGATGTATGTTCAGTTGGACTTTCCCAGTAATCAAATATTTAGTGTAATCACCAACTACAGCTTTAACAAGTTGGAGGTCACTCTCAACCTGTGAAGGTCTTATTTCAGATTATTCCACTGCGGTACATACAGAGTCAACTTACTGATGAAATACCAGATTTTATTATATCCAGGTTTGCATTTTGTGGTACAATTTCCTTCTGGAAAATCTCTGGTAGTAAATGGATGAAAATGATACACCTTTCACATGACTCTGTGTTTTGGCAATGGCCACATTTTCCATCACTTCACCCAACAAGGAATTTGGAATAATTATTGGCTTGTAAATGCACGTCTTCTTCATCTACATTAAAGCTGCTTAAATGTGTCCTTTTCCACAGCTTTTCTCATTTGATGAACATAAATATGATTTATTGAACCGTTATTCTTTAGCTGTAGTCATTCTGTTTGCTTTACACATTTATGTAGTTAAGTGAGTAGTTCTTCCTGGAAAGTGAAAGAAAATGTATTAATATATATATGTGTGTATATATATATATATATATATATATATATATATATATATAGAGAGAGAGAGAGAGCAAGCGAAAGAGAGAGAGATACACACACCGTTTCACTTTATATGGAATTTTAGTATTTTGAGACCATGTAGTTATCTGCAGTGGTGCAGTGGTAGTGTTGTTGCCTCACAGCAAGAGGTTCTCCCGTTCGATTCTCAGCTGGAGTGCGGGGAGTGCCTTCTGTGTGGAGTCTGCATGTCCTCCCCACGGTTGGGTGGGCGTTCGAAAGACATGCGTAAATGGGCGTGCCTTCGTTGAAGGTTGAACATTGAGCTAGCACCTCGGCGTTCATCAAAATTTACTGCCAATCATTAGTGGACCGGAGTTCCACTGTGGCGACCCCTAACCAAGAAAAGCCGAAAGACAAGTATTTCGAGACCATAAAGTCGAAAGTGCAGTTACACAAAACTGCATAATATCGAATGTCTAAATTTCGAATCTGCCATTGCGTTGTCGCGTTCATAACATGCGGTGCAGTTTGTGGATTTAGCTGGGGATTCGGGTAAGTGGTGTTCTTGTAAGGGTATTGGGTAGGGATTTTAGTGTGTGTGAGTGTGTGCAATGATGAGTTTATGTGTTTGTGTGTTTAGTGTGACCTCAGAGTTAGTATATATAAGTAGCGGGGGGGGCGCAGACCCCCACATGGGGGTGCAGGGGGGGCTTGCCCCCTGCTTATAGGTAGGGTAGGTGTGTGTGTTTGTTTGTTATGTTGCATTTGTGTGTGGTGTTTTGTTTGCTGTAGTGTCATTAGGTAGGTGTATGTGAGCTTGTTTGTGTGGTGGTGTGTGTATGTGAATGATCACGATTTTGAATTTCGCAGTTGTGGGTGTCGGGTTTTTTGGGCTTTTGGCTTTATAGTCTCGAAATACTAAAATTCGGTATTTCGGTATTTCGAGATTATAAAGTGAATCCACACACACACACACACACACACGCACACGCACACGCATACACACACACATATATATATATATATATATATATATATATATATATATATATATAGATCTATATTTATATGTGTGTGTGTGTGTGTGTGTGTGTGTGTGTGTGTGTGTGTGTGCGCGCTTCCTACAAATAGCAAACATAGTAAATTGAAAGACTTTTTTCCAGTCATTGAAGATGTGAACTTTGTTCTGTATGAAGAATGACATGGTTAAGTTCAGGAAACCAAGGAAGGTTTTTCATCTCTAAAATCTTTAAAATCAATTTTGCTATATAAAATCTGAAGTGTTACATATATTACAAGGTGTGAAATCTCTGAAAGTATTACTAGAGCTTATTTTGTCTCACTTTTTTTTTTTACTTTTATCACTTTGATTGTAGTACTATTTATGGAAATATACGGAAACAGTACAGAGCAACATTATGACCCAATAAGTCTTGCAGTGAAAGTAAACCATAGTATGTTTACAATTATAAAAACAGAAGTACAGATATTACAATACAGTGCAGGTGTCATACATTACATTTTGTTAGCAGCTCAATATTTATGTATTTATAAAGCATCTTGCTCTGCTTATTAACAAACAGGATTCCAGTTATCCTGAATAGGATGAGGGGGTATAACATAATGGGCTCTCTTCTGTGAATTACCTATCCTTACAAACACTGCTGGCATTCACATACCTTCTGCCTTGATGATTTACTTTGAGAACATATGTGCTACAGTGGATATAAAAAGTTTACACATGCCTGTTAAAATGCCAGGTTTTTGTGATATAAAAAAATGAGACCACAGTAAATCATTTCAAATTTTTCCCACCTTTAATGTGACCTATAACCTGTACAATTCAATTGAAAAACAAACAAATATGTTAGGGGAAAAATATAAAAAATAAAAAATGTACAATACACTGGTTCCATAAGTGTGCACACCCTTAAACTAATAGTTTGTTGAAGCACCTTTTGATTTAATTACAGCATTCAGTCTTCTTGGGTAAGAGTCTATAAGCATGGCATATATTGAGTTGGCAATATTTGCCCACACTTTCTTGCAAAAGCTTGCCAAATCTGACGGCATCTCTTGTGCATGGCCCTCATCATGTGCAAAAATGGGAAAAGAGGGTTGTGGATTGATGGATGGATGGATACTAGGAGGTATTTTAGCTGGGCTTAAGAGGATTGCTGGACTGAAACTGACAGTAGGTTGTTGATAGCATAAACTCTTATAATGTACCAAGGGGTCTTTGGAATCCTAGATAGTGATATTTTGGAGACATAGACCTTGGACTGGGGTGCAGATACTTTGGCATAGTGATATCATGCTGCTGTAGCTATCAATAAGTCAATATCCGGTATTCAAGGTTTTGAATTTTGCGCTTCAAAACTTTCATTATTATGTGGATTCGGCTTCTTGGGCTCGAAATACTGAAATTCGAGATTTTAGTATTTTGAGCTTCTGAACGGAACCCATATATATATATATATATATATATATATATATATATATGTATATTACATTATATAATTATATAAAATCTCATATGTACATACTTATACAGAACATGGGAAGCCACCTGATGAGAAGTGATGAGGGCAGTAAACAGCACAGGACTCAGTGGTTTGATAGCGCATAAGACCTGCTGTAAATGGCCTGGACATTAAATGAAGCCACCAGTGGTGCCCAAGAAGGCAAAATATGGTAGGTTAGGCTAAGTATGACAGCGGTCATTGCATCTAAGACCTGACCAGAAAGGACTGCTGCCTACAGGAGGATATTTCCAGGCTTAATGGCTGTATAATGAAGGATGATGAAAGGTAGAGCTGGATTTCTGGGGCATTATGAATAACAACACTAAATACAAAACATTTATGGGCTATAATAAAGTTATAGAGAGTCAGCTTGAATTGCAGTACTGCAATAACAAAGTTCAGTATCTTCTTCTGAGAATATATTTGGGTAGTCAGAAGTGTGGTTATCGAAAATGAGGAAGAAAATTTCAACAATGCTGTTACCAAAAGTACATAATTTAAACTTTGAAATATCTAAAATGGACATACCCATTTATGTATACAAAAAGGCATTTCAGGATGATGGATAACAGAGATGTTACTGTATGTGAAAGGTTTTACTTACTTGTTCAAACTTGGGACTCTCGTATATATATATATATATATATATATATATATATATATATATATATATATATCATATAGCAGATAAAATGAAAGTGACAGGAATAGATGAAGATAGTGTAAGGTAGATGTTTATAGTAAGTTGTTTTAAAGACAATTTCAGGGAAGATTAATGAAAAATAGGGGTAAAAAGTCAATTATACAGGAGCAAATACAGTAGCGTGAAGAGGAAAAGAGAATTAATAGTTTTAAGAATAAAATCTGTGGGACAAGTACAAAGCATATTTATGGATACATTAATCAGTTGTAATTTGGTAAACTGTGCTTAAATATGTGAAACACAATGGCAGTAAAATGGTGAATGGGTCTATGTTCTGCTACCGAAATTAAAAAAAAGCAAATTGCAAAACACAGAAAGGAAAAGAGCGAACAGGACAATCAGTGAACTAAAGCAACATTGAAAAAAAAAACATCAAATGTCCATAGTTGGCCAACAACCAGGAAGTACATGATACATGAGGTAAGTGAAGGGAAACCTTTTAAATTTTCCCTTTTACCCACCGTAGTGCGATCTCGGAGTTGGTATATATAGTTGGGGGGTGTGGAGGGTGCAGCCCCCACCTTGGTTGGTTGTGTGTGCGATTTTGGTTGATTATGGCCATTTGATTTCATTTTTTTTTGTTGATTGTGTAGTTCCCTAATTGCCCCATTCTCTGTTTATTTTTTGGTGTTTCACGGTTTGTTTTTTTTTTAAATTCGGTAGCCTAACATTGACCCTGGTGAATAGGATCTATATCATTAAAATGAAAACCAGTAACATCAATGAACATGTCATCAAATTCTAACCTATTGAGAACTTCTGAAATCCGTGGAATACTGCCTCTTTTATCTTCAGTTACCCTGATCCATCCAAATTAAATAACACCCCTTCAACTCTATTACATTACATAACCCTCTCAGAACCCAGATGTTAACCCCAAAATTTGCATCCTGCTCCGTAAACCAAAATTCCCAGATTGCTGCCTTTCCCTCAGCATTATTCCCCAACTAATTATTGACCCTACAATTCTCCATTAACTCTCTAACTCTAAACTCTCCAGTTGGTCTCAAACTATAGGGCTCCCTTCATACTCCATAACCCTAAAGCCCGCAATCACTTCCTAACCCTTAGAATCCTCTTCCTCTCTCTAAATTTAAAGTATCTGATTGCTCTCTATCCCTAACATTTCCCTCCCATGGACAAACCCTAAAACTACCCTACCAAACCTTAAGCATAAAAATCACCTCTCAGTCCCTAATCATAAAGCCCCTTCTCAGTCCCTGTCTCTAAACTCCCTAATCATTCCCTATCCCTAAACTCCCTGATCACTCCCTAACCCTAAACTCCCTGATCACACGTTAACTCTAAACTCCCTGATCACTCCCTAACCCTAAACTACCTTATCATGTGCTAACTCTAAACTCCCTGATCACTCCCTAACACTAAACTCTCTTTCACTCCCTAACCCTAAAGTCCCTTCTCAGTCCCTATCCCTAAACTCTCTGATCACTTCCTAACCCTAAACTGCTTTTTCACTCCCTAGCCCTGAAGTCTCTTCTCAGTCCCTAACCCTAAACTCCCTAAACATTATGTAACATCTCCTTGCTCCTTTATCTGTTTAATGTTGGACTACTGGTTGCTTTACTGTTGGATGGCACAGTGGTGCAGCAGTAGCATTGTCACCTCACAGCAAGAGGTTCTCCGGTTCACGTGTCGGCTGGGGTTCCTTCTGTGTGGAGTCTGTATGTTCTCCCTGCATTTGTGTGGGTTTCCTCCGGGTGCTCCAGTTTCCTCCCACATTACAAAGACATGCATCTGAGGCATTTCTCCTCGGGCCTCCGCTGAAAATTGGCTTCATTCCAAGTCGGACTTTCCCAGTTAACAAATGATCAATCAATCAATAAATAAATA
Source organism: Protopterus annectens (assembly GCF_019279795.1). Lineage (NCBI taxonomy): Eukaryota > Metazoa > Chordata > Ceratodontiformes > Protopteridae > Protopterus > Protopterus annectens. The sequence continues at coordinate 1,252,109,165 of NC_056747.1, forward strand.
AATAAATAAGACTTCCATTTTGTGGCTCACTGCTGTTCTTCTGCTGTGATAAACATTTCTGTAGTGTTTACTGTCTAAAAGAGTGTAGGCTAGTAGCTTTAGTATTGTCCCAGTTCAGATTTGCTGTTTCTGGGCCTGTTTATTTTTGCAGTGGCTGTTCTGAGCACATGACCAAGCCATCTTAAATTAGCAGAAGCCTTTCTTTACCTTTGTGGCAGGATTGTGTTGATTGGCTGTTGGCTGGTGGAGGTAGGATGGTCTAGGGCTTGGAGTAAGCACTCATTGGTTCTTTTGAGCATTTTTAAAAAAAGTTGCTTAAGGTTGTATCTTCTGGTATTTAATCCCTAACTTTGAGAGGATTTCTATCTATACACACTGAGCCAACTGGAGGAGGGGCATTGAGTACAACTCTGATCTGAGATGTATAACAATAAGTATCCTGTTTTTTTTCTTATTTTTACTAGTTATTGCTTCTAGCAATTTATATATAGCACTTTTTATTGCCTGCTGCATACTTTTTACTGTATTTTATTGCAGTTAACTAATCTGCATGGTTAAACTAAAATTGTCTGCCTTACAGGGCCTGATAAATAAGGTTTTTACTGTCACACTGTTTGTAAAGCTTTTTAGCTAGTTTTACTGTATGAAAGGTATTAACGGAAATGTTCTCTACTTGTTAAGCACCTATTTGTTTATTCTGATTTCCTGCCAAGGAGTGTATCATATAACTGATTTGTTTGCAGTTAAAAGCATTCTGTAGAATCTCCTTGCTCCTTTATCTGTTTAAAACTTTCATTTTCTGGCTCACTGCTGTTCTTCTGCTGTGATAAACATTTCTGTAGTGTTTACTGTCTAAAAGAGTGCAGGCTAGTAGCTTTAGTATTGTTCCCCACCCTCCCTCTCTGTTGGTGTCTCGCTGTTATGCTTGGTGGCTTTGCAGTTGCCCACCCCTACTGTAAATTTGATCTGGGACACTCCTCCCAGTCTAGTGTCATTAGCTCATTCTACCTAATACAGAGATAACATTTGAGAAGGCCAACCCACTTAGTTTCCTAACCTTGAATCATCTTTTGCTTCTCCTCTTTCCCTTTCCTTTCCGAAAAAAAAAAATCTTTCCTAGAATCTCCCTGCTTAACTGTAACAAAAGAAATTTACACTTGTTTCCTGCCTTTCCTGTAACTGGCCTAGTCCAGATACAGATTTGCTATATCCAGGACTGTTTGTAAGCTTCTGAGCCCTCCAAGCCTGTCTGTGTTGGAAGGAAACCTGCTAGCTTATCAGTGGGAGTGGTAAGCACAAGGTACCTATCTACCATATAAGGAGTGGTTTCTGGCCCTGAAATTGCAGTTATTGCCATTTGGGCAGTTTTTCCATCTCTCAACTTCCTGATTTAAAAGCCCACATTTGCATGTGTTGCCCCCCCCCCCCTTCCTGTAACTAGTCTAGTCCAGATACATATTTGCTGTATCCAGGACTGTTTGTAAGCTCCTGAGGCCCCCAAGTCTTTCTGTGTTGGAGGGAAGCCTTCTAGCTTATCAGTGGGAGTGGTAAGCACTAGGTAGCCTATTTACTACATAAGGAGTGATTCTGGCCCAGAAATTGTAGTTATTGGCCGTTTGGGCAGTTTTTCCATCTCTCTCAACTTTATGATTTAAAAGCCTACATTTGTACTTGTTTCTTTCTTGTAACTAGTCTAGTTCAGATACAGATTCTTAATTTTAACACTTGAATTTGCTTATTCGTGCTTAGCACTTGTTCAGAACCTGTTATAAGCACTAAATAAGCTACAAATTATTACAGCAATCAACCTTCCTCATTACCTAGAGGAAAACAGTTTTTGTACTCACTTTCCTCACTTGTCTAGAGGAAAATATTTTTTTATTCAGGCATGTCCAAGGGTCAGCTCCCAGTGTTCTCTCCTGTCTAGCTGATGAATCTGGGCATCTTGGGGCAATGCAGCAATTGCCTCATGTACACAGACAATCCACTCCTCCTACCACCCAACACTACAACCTGTGAGAGATGCACTTATCTAACCAAATTGGAGGTAAAGCTCTCTCCAACCAAGGCTAACTTGACAGTCAAGAGGAGAAGGTAAATGCTTACACCACACCACATTCATTGCATAGTCCCACTAAACCTACACCACCAAAATCCACACATAAAAACACAAAAACATTCACGATGGCTCTCAATAATAATCTGATCAAGCAACAGAGACCTCCAAAGCAGAAACGCAAGCAACCTCCACCCCCCCTAACACAACCCAAATTGACACATAGTCCACAGACTGAGTGTGCCACTCAACCACAGCCCATGAGGCAAAACAACGTACCCAATACACTAGTCATAGGTGACTCTATAGTCAGGCACACTGATAGTTAAAGAGTAATAAAAACATACATTAAGTAGGTTGCAAAATGTTAAACATAGTACATAGTACAATATAGGGTAGATAATAACAGAAGTCAAAATATACACATATTTGCAACAGAGTAAAAGACTTAAACATAAAATTAGCATTTCAAATCATAGTATTTTTTTAACACTATACTAAAGTATAAGAGTTAATACTATAAAAGAGTAGTGTTGCTACAAACAATTGTGAGAGGAGAGTAAAGAGTAAGAGGAGACAGAAGAGAAAAGTAGGATTAGCTTAGCTAAAGGAAGTAAAGGAGCATAACCAGTGATTTGTGAAATATTCTGTTAGGAGTTGTTTGAAGTTGTGAGTATCAAGAATAGATAGAAGGTGCTGGGGCAGGAATTCCAAGATTTGGCTATAGTGTGGTTATATAATAAATCACCATAAAAGTTGTGGGTTTTGATAACTTTGAGCGAAATTTTATTTGCTGACCTGAGTGAGGTAAGATTAGTATAGGGTTGAACAAAGTCAGATAGGGCTGGGCAGTAGTCTGGTTTATGGATAACAGAGTGGGATACTATTAGCTGGTTGAGGGTGAGTAAGTTAGAGTGTTCAATCCAGTTTATTTCTTGTAGGGCAGTACAATGATGAGATCTATGGAGGAGATTAGCAGCAACAAGATTCAAGGTTATTCAAGTTTGATTTACAAAAGTTTGTGAAAACTTGTGAGCAGTAGAGAAGGGTGGATAGGAGGTGAGTCCTAGCTGTAGCTATTCTGGCATGATTAGTTAGATATGGTTTAGCCCTGTACAGAGCACCAAGTTTTATATGGACTTTTTGATTGTTAATGCAATATGTCTGTCAAATTTTAGGCTGCTGTCTAGGGTAACACTGAGGAGTTTAGTGTGTTCAACAGGTTCAATTGTTGTGCCACTGGAGGCAAAGACAGAGAGATGGTTTTGTGCGCTTTTTCTGAAGGAAATGGAAAATGCCATAAGCTGGGTTTTGTTATTGTTTAAAATGAGTTGGTGGTCTGCTAGGTATTTTTCAGTGCTATGAAGGGTAGTCTGAGTTTTTTCTTGGAGTACATTTAAGTTGGGGGTAGAGCAGAAAAGGCAAGTATCATCTGCATATTGAATGATGGTGGCAGGTTTGGCTGCAGAATAAAGATCATTAGTAAAAATAATAAGGAGAAGTGGGCCCAAGATAGAGCCTTGTGGGATGCCAGCAGTAATGGGTAGAAGGGGTGAAAGTTTATTATTCCATAAGGTGGCCTGTTTACAGTTGGAGAGATAACCATGAAACCAGCATAAGGTTTCAGAGCTGAAACTGAGAGAGGCTAGTTTGTTGAGGAGAATTTGATGAGATACCATGTCAAAAGCTTGTGACATATCAATGACGGTGGCAGAGACAAGGTAGTTTTTGTCTTTAAGGTGGTTTACAGTATTGGTGAAACTTATGAGAGTGGTGTTAGTATTATGTTTGGGGTGGAAGCCTTGCTGAGTGTGATGCCCCTGCACTGGCCCAGTAATAAAGGAGCCTCAATCCTCACCACTAACACCAGTGAGGGACATACACATTGGGAGGATGACAAGTACACACGCAGTAAAGTACAATTTCCCTTAAGACCACACATGGATCACAGTCATTCTGGGGCTGGTTTCTCCCTCTTTCTTCAGATCCCTAATAAGACTCCCCACTGACACAGCTATAGGGTTAATATCTCAGCTGAGTGGTCATGCCAAAACCTCCAGCTCCCTCTCTGAACAACCAATGCTTTGTGCCTCTGCCCAAAAAGCTGACACACACACACACACACACACACACACACACACACACACACACACACACACACACACTTTGAGATTTGATTAATATACAAACACACAGACACTCCTGGGAAAGGCTGGCATGGGTTTACTAGCTATGCCCCCTTCTGCCCAGACTATAAGGTAATTATCACTGCCACCATCCAGCTATTATCAACTACTTTTAAGGTTCTTACCAAAGGGTGACCAATCCTACTGTGTAATGTTACTATTATCCAATTGGTAAGTTAGGTGTGACCAAGACTTTGAAGGCTTTTTAGGAGTTGCCTATACAGTGCCACCAAATACATATGCAAGTATGCTAAGAGCTTAAATATCTCTAAACAAACCAGCCACAATTAAAAGGTTTAAATATATTTAATAATAAATAATAAAAGAACAAGACAATACTCCAACAACCCAACACAGTGACTATAGAGTTCAGAATCACAGGAAATAGTTTACAACAACATTGCAGGACAGTCTCAAATAAAGACAGAAAACATCTAAACTAATCTTTACTATATTCCTATCTATATCTAAGAGAAATTCCTTTCCCTAGTTACTTAATATCAACAAGACGCAGGCAGAAGTGCTGATAAGTGGGATGTTTCTAGTTCCAAAGACTAATACAAAATGCCTCGTCGCTGAGAGAGTTCCCAAATTAATATCAAAACATTACTGCTGGGTCAGCTGGATGACATCACTATTTGTCACCTGCCTTCAGTTCACAGGCTAACAGATACTTAGAATTTAGCACCCCTGTGTCAGAGGTACATATCTCTCAAATGTTTGCCTAGAACTGGAAGTCGTAAAACAGTTAAACACTTTTACATTTGAAACCTAGTAATTGTTTCTGTTTCAAAACAATAGGAAAACCTCCAACTCTAGACATTGTGTCTGCTCTGAGCTGAAACAGAGATAACAGAATTGTAAAACAATTTCCACTTATTTTCTTGAGGTTTTGCAAGTTAACTCAGTATGTTTCATCTTCTACCATTAAAACACACATCTGCACAGGTATATAGTTTCATACACATTTCTGCTCTTTTCCGCCAGGGTACACTATGGTTACATTCTTGACACTCAGTACATGGGGGAGGGTGATGGCCTAATGGTTAAGATGTATGCCTTACAAACACAAGGTACAGGGTTTGAGCCTCACAAGGGGTAATTGGCTAGGCTTAAAATGGCTCGCAAGGGCAGTTAGCTTAGTACTAACATATGAACCATATATATATATATATATATATATATATATATATATATATATATATATATATATATATATATATATGTATATATGAACATACAGCTCAACACACACTTCTGCACCATTAATTTAATATACACATAACATATAGTTCTCTTACATTTGTAAGACAAAGCCTAAGGATCATATTAATATTCACAAATGACATATGATTATTTACAAAATTCTAGATAGCTGGGCTGGCAGTGTCACATTTCTATATAAATCATATTAATATTTTCCAGTGACATATAATTATTTATAACATTCCAGCTAGCTGGGGTGGCAGCATTTCAGTCACACTCCTCCCCCCACGAGAACTCAAGCTAGTTTTTCAAGTGACCCTTGAGAAACATTGCTTGAGCGGGTTGAACCTATCTGGGAATACCTTGCCCCATTCCCTGTCCTGAGAGCCCATCTGCATTGGCATTGCTAACCCCACTGTGGTGTTGCACTGTCATATCATATGTTTGCAACCCTAGGCTCCACCATAGTAATCTGGGATTTTTCTGGCTGGTTCCCTGTAGCCATAGATTCCCCCTCAGACTCCTCCTGCCTCCTGTTGCCAATACTTAGCACAAGGGCCTCCCTGTCATGGTAAGGTTTCATCACGTTAACATGGTACATTTTGTGCCCCTGCCTCCTGCCTAGCTGTTCTACCATGCAGTTAACGTCACTGACCTTCCTTACCACATTGTAGGGTCACTCCCAAGCTGCCTGCAAGTTGTTGGGTCTGACAGGAATGAAAACCATTACCTGCTACCCTACAGCATACTCTCTAGCTCAAGCATTCCTGTCATACCAGACCTTTTTCTGCTGTTTGGCTTCTGACAGGTTCTCCTGGGCAAAGCCCATGAGTTCCCTAAGCCTTATCCTGAGGTTTAGGACATATGTCACAACAGACTCTGTGGGATTCACACTCACCCTCCCATTCATCTCAAATCAAATCAAGAGGGCCGCTCACCCTATGCACATACAGCAACTCAAAGGTTGAAAACCTGTGGATTCCTGGGGAACCTCTCTGTAAGCAAACAACAGAGGGGGCAAATATTTGTCCCAGTCCCTCTTAAACTAGTTTGCAAATGCCTGTAGCATGGTCGAGTATAGAGTTTAACCTCTCAACAAGACCATTAGTCTGGGGATGGTAAGGGGTGGTTTTTAGGTGCTTCACCCCACAGTACTTCCACAGACAAGCCAGCAGGTTTGTCATGAAATTGGTACCTCTGTCAGTCAGTATTTCTCTTGGAAAACCTACCCTGCTGAAAATCTCTAGCAAATCATTTGCCACATTTTCTGCCTCAATGGCGGACAGAGCCACTGCCTCAGGGTATCTGGTAGCATAATCTACTACCACTAGGATATACTTTTTCCCTTGGGGTACTCAGAGGCCCCACAATATCCATAGCTAACCTCTGAAATGACTCCTCAATTACAGGCAAATGCATCAAAGGAGGTTTTGCCTTGTTTCTTGCCTTGCCTACCTTTTGGCACTGTTCACAAGTCCTGGAGTACCCTGTTGCATCTCTGGAAATCTCAGGCCAATAGAAACTCTGCATAATACGTCTCTTTGTATGTTTTATGCCCATATGACCTGCAAAGGGAATATCATGGGCTATGGCTAGAAGTCCCAGATGGTAGTCTCTGGGCACTGCCAACTGCTGTATTCTCTCACCCTCTAGCCCTCCATCTGGGGTCCACTCTCTATACAGTAACCCTTTGTCTCAGTATACAGATTCCCCCTTCCCTTGAGAATCAAGTCCTTTACTAGCTTCCTCCCTTAGGCCTTGTAATGTAGGGTCTGACAGCTGAGCATGTCTCAACTCTCTCTTTGTAACCCTTGCCAGCACTCCTTCCACAGGATGTCTGGCATCCTCTGACAGCGGTGCCTCACTGTCAGCTTGGGTACTACTATTCACCTCTGCCCTTGCAGTCACTCTGTCCAAAGGAACATCAATACCCACAAGCAGCTGTGTCAGTCTCACTGCTACAGGGTAGATCCCTCCTTGAAGTAACCACCTCACCAGTCCTGGCTGCAAGTGTGCAGTCTGTCTGGGGATCCCCAAGGCTACATGCTGGTCTCCAAGCCTGACTGCATGTAACTGCATGCACACATGGTACTGCATTACAGGGATATCCTCAAACACACCTGCTTCCTTTCTTCCTTTTCCACCATCCCAGTCAAGGTGAACCCTAGCCAAAGGTATTTGGAAAGGGGTCCCCTTCTTCCCAGACTATAAGGTAGTTATCACTGTCACCGGTCAGCTCTTTTCAACTAATTTTAAGGCCCTTACCAAAGGGTGACCAATCTTACTGTGTAATGTTACTATTATCCAAATGGTAAGTGTGACAAAGACTGTCAAGCTATTTAGGATTGGGCTATAAAGTGTCACCAAATATATATGCAATTACGCTAAGACCTTAAATATCTCTAAACAAACCAGCCACAATTAAAAGGTTTAATTATATTTAATAATAAATAATAAAAGAACAAGACAATACTCCAACAACCCAACACAGTGACTACAGAGTTCAGAATCACAGGAAATAGTTTAAAACAACATTGCAGGACAGTCTCAAATAAAGACAGAAAACATCTAAACTAATCTTTACTATATTCCTATCTATATCTAAGAGAAATCCCTTTTCCCTGGTTACTTATTATTACCAAGACACAGGCAGAAGTGCTGATGAGTGGGATGTTTCTAGTTCCAAAGACAAACACAAAATGCCCATTCTCTTAGAGAGTTCCCAAATTAATATCAAAACATTACTGCTGGGTCAGCTGGATGACATCACTATTTGTCACCTGCCTTCAGTTCACAGGCTAACAGATACTTAGAATTTAGCACCTCTGTGTCAGAGGTACACATCTCTCAGAAGTTTGCCTAGAACTGGAAGTCGTAAAATAGTTGAACACTTTTACATTTGAAACCTAATAATTATTTCTGTTTCAAACCAATAGGAAAACCTCCAACTCTAGACATTGTGTCTGCTCTAAGCTAAAACAGAGATAACAGAATCGTAAAACAATTTCCACTTATTTTCTTGAGGTTTTGCAAGTTAACTCTGTATGTTCCAACTTCTGCCATTAAAACACACATCTGCACAGGTATATAGTTTATACACATTTCTGCTCTTTTCCAGCAGGTTACATTCTTGAAGCTCAGTACATAACATACAGCTTTTATTTAACATTTGTTTACCAGGAAAGTCCGACTTAGAACAAAGTCAATTTTCAGTGGAGACCTGGGGAGAAGCACTCCAGATGCATGTCTTTGTGACATGGGTGGAAGCCAGAGCACCTGGAGGAAACCCACATGAATGCAGCAGGGACATACAGGCTCCACACAGAAGGCACTCCTGCCAATAATTAAACTGGAGAACCTCTTGCTGTGAGGTGACAATGCTACTGCTGCAACAATGCACCATCCAACACACACTTCTGCACCAGTAGTTTAATATACACATAGCATATAGTTCTCTTACATTTGTAAGACAAGCATATGAATCATGCTGATATTCACAAATGACATATGATTATTTACAAAATTCCAGATAGCTGGGCTGGCAGGGTCACCTTTCTATATAAATCATATAAGTATTTACCAAATTCCAGCTAGCTGAACTGGCAGCATTTCGGTTTGTCACACTGAGTATTAGATAGTAGGTTATTTTAAGGAGGTAATATAATATCTGTTTATGCAAACATTTTTCTAAGATTTTGGCAAGTGTTGAAAGAATAGCTATGGGTCTATAATTGGAAAGGTCAGTACAGGGACCTCCTTTGTGAAGGGGTATGACATGGGATATTTTCCAAAGAAGAGGAACATACTGTTCAGAGCTAGAGTGGTTAATTAGAATAGATATAGGGTAAGAGATGGATGTAGCAGCAAGTTTTAGGAATTCACCTGGTAACTGATCTGCAGCAAGAGTACAAGGTTTTATTTTAGTAAGGAGATTTTCTATATAATTAGTTTGGATTGGTCTGAGAGAGGAAGGGGTAGTATTGGGGTCAGTGAGGGAGGATGGTATGGAAATTGTGGAATTGGCAGTATTGTTAAGTAATGAGATAATAGAGGTGATAAAGTGGGTATTGAACTGAGTAGCTATGCAGTCTGTAGAGCAGTTAGTTGTTGGAGCTGGAGTGGTTGGTTTTCCAGGGTTAAGAAGGAGGTTGATAGTTTGTCAGAATCTTTGAGGGGTTGTTTTGATATTTTAGTTGGCATGTTTGGAAGTACGTTTTTTTTTTTTTTTGCCTTGTTGCTTTTTGGCTAGAATTCTGAGCTGTTAATAGGAGACATAATTGATATTATTTTTTTGTTTTGTGATGAAGAGTCCAGGCTTTGTCCCATTGTTTAAGTAAAAGAATAGTTTCTTTAGATAAGTAGGGAAGTTGTTTGGACTTGGCACGAATTTTCCTGATTGGAGAAAAGTTGTTGAGTATTTGCAAGAAGGAATTATCTAAGTACTGTACTGCAAGATCCAGTTGTAGAGTTTTTAGAGGTAAACAGCCATGTTCATGAAAAAGGGTGTTGAATAAAGAGGGGGAGAACTGTTTTTTATTGTGTACATATCAACATGTAGCATTGTTGAAACTCTGTATGAATTTTCTGATAAGATAGGTTGGGTAGTGGTCACTTAGGGAATCAGGGAGGTAACCTGTATCATAACTAAAATATTAAAGGGCTTTTTTTTACCGACTGTCTTTACTTACCCCAGAAGCCATTCATTGTCCCCTATATACTCTAATTGCTTGCCCAAACTACACACACACACACACACACACACACACACACACACACACACACACACACACACACACACACACGCGCACACACACACACACACACACACACACACACTGATTATGCTCCAAAATCATGAGGGGCACAATATTCTCATGCATCTCTGTGACATCAAAGAGGTGAATAACTCTAGTCTCATGCAAGTGCCATCACAGAACAGTGTCGAGAAGTTAAAATAATTTTTAGAAGATGTAAAACTCTTTTCTTTTCCATAGGAAAAAGTCATTAGCTTGTCAGAGGAACACTTAGCTTCTGGTGACTATTAGTGTTGCAGCGCTAGATTTTGTATGTCTTTTAAAGCTGTAAAACACTTTGCAATCCTGCATCTAATAGTAGATGGAACACTTAGCTTCTGGTGACTATTAGTGTTGCAGCACTAAATGTTTTATGTCTTTTAAAGCTGTAAAACACTTTAAAGTCCTGCACCTAATAGTAGATGGAACACTTAGCTTCTGGCGACTATTAGTGTTGCAGCGCTAGATGTTGTATGTTTTTTAAAGCTGTAAAACACTTTGCAATCTTGCACCTAATAGTAGATGGAACACTTACCTTCTGGTGACTATTAGTGTTGCAGGACTAGATGTTGTATGTCTTTTAAAGCTGTAAAACACTTTGCAGTCCTGCACCTAATAGTAGATGGAACACTTAGCTTCTGGCGACTATTAGTGTTGCAGCGCTAGATGTTGTATGTCTTTTAAAGCTGCAAAACACTTTGCAGTCCTGCACCTAATAGTAGATGGAACACTTAGCTTCTGGTGGCTATTAGTGTTGCAGCGCTAGATGTTTTATGTCTTTTAAAGTTGTAAAACATTTTGCAGTCCTGCACCTAATAGTAGATGGAACACTTAGCTTCTGGTGACTATTAGTGTTGCAGCGCTAGATGTTGTATGTCTTTTAAAGTTGTAAAACACTTTGCAGTCCTGCACCTAATAGGAGATGGAACACTTAGCTTCTGGTGACTATTAGTGTTGCACCACTAGATGTTGTATGTCTTTTAAAGCTGTAAAACACTTTGCAATCCTGCACCTAATAGTAGATGGAACACTTAGCTTCTGGTGACTATTAGTGTTGCAGCACTAGATGTTGTATGTCTGTTAAAGCTGTAAAACACTTTGCAATCCTGCACCTAATAGTAGATGGAACACTTAGCTTCTGGTGACTATTAGTGTTGCAGCACTAGATGTTGTATGTCTTTTAAAGCTGTAAAACACTTTGCAATCCTGCACCTAATAGTAGATGGAACACTTAGCTTCTGGTGACTATTAGTGTTGCAGCACTAGATGTTTTATGTCTTTTAAAGCTGTAAAACACTTTGTAGTCCTGCACCTAATAGTAGATGGAACACTTAGCTTCTGGCGACTATTAGTGTTGCAGCGCTAGATGTTGTATGTTTTTTAAAGCTGTAAAACACTTTGCAATCTTGCACCTAATAGTAGAAGGAACACTTAGCTTCTGGTGACTATTAGTGTTGCAGGACTAGATGTTGTATGTCTTTTAAAGCTGTAAAACACTTTGCAGTCCTGCACCTAATAGTAGATGGAACACTTAGCTTCTGGCGACTATTAGTGTTGCAGCGCTAGATGTTGTATGTCTTTTAAAGCTGCAAAACACTTTGCAGTCCTGCACCTAATAGTAGATGGAACACTTAGCTTCTGGTGGCTATTAGTGTTGCAGCACTAGATGTTTTATGTCTTTTAAAGTTGTAAAACACTTTGCAATCCTGCACCTAATAGTAGATGGAACACTTAGCTTCTGGTGACTATTAGTGTTGCAGCGGTAGATGTTGTATGTCTTTTAAAGTTGTAAAACACTTTGCAGTCCTGCACCTAATAGGAGATGGAACACTTAGCTTCTGGTGACTATTAGTGTTGCAGCACTAGATGTTGTATGTCTTTTAAAGCTGTAAAACATTTTGCAGTCCTGCACCTAATAGTAGATGGAACACTTAGCTTCTGGTGACTATTAGTGTTGCAGCACTAGATGTTGTATGTCTTTTAAAGCTGTAAAACACTTTGCAATCCTGCACCTAATAGTAGATGGAACACTTAGCTTCTGGTGACTATTAGTGTTGCAGCACTAGATGTTGTATGTCTGTTAAAGCTGTAAAACACTTTGCAATCCTGCACCTAATAGTAGATGGAACACTTAGCTTCTGGTGACTATTAGTGTTGCAGCACTAGATGTTGTATGTATTTTAAAGCTGTAAAACACTTTGCAATCCTGCACCTAATAGTAGATGGAACACTTAGCTTCTGGTGACTATCAGTGTTGCAGCACTAGATGTTGTATGTCTTTTAAAGCTGTAAAACATTTTGCAATCCTGCACCTAATAGTAGATGAAAGCAGCTGAAGTTCCATGCAGCGTTTCTTTTAATATGAGTCCAAATGGTAAAAATTAATTTCTCTGAATGACAATTTGGCTTAAATTCCATTTGTGTAAGAAGACATTTAGTTGGTGTTTGTGGTGACCTGTTCATAATCACTGCTAACATGGTTTTTATATACTGTCATGCAGTGAGCCCTTGCGTATGGTATTTTCACTTTTCTACACAGTTGTGTAACTATAGAGCTGGCATATTTAAGTAAGGAGGTGTAGGGTGTGCAGGGGGATTTGCTCTCCTACTATTGCCCCTATCTTTTCCACTTCCTCCTCCTGGATTTTCTGTTCCTGGTCTAGTGACATCCTGCCTCATTAATGTCACTGTGTATATACTGAACCTACGTGCATTATAATTATACTCTTGTATCCCCAGCTAATACATCAACATTATGTAAAATAATATAACTTCTAAAGTTTATAATAAATGATTTTACTATTTGTCTCAATACTACTTGCAAAGTAAAGCTTAAAAAGCTTAATTACTATTGCTGTTCATTGTAAATATGTATTTTATGTGGTGCTTTTCTCTCAGGGCTTCCTCTGAAAATAGGATTTCTGCCCAGTCGGACTTTCCCGGTAAACAAAAGACATAGTAAAGTATTTTTAAATTGTTTTCTCTTGGCTGTTTTTGATTCGGCCATGTTTCAGTTATTTTAAATTTTGGCTATTTCCACTGAATGAATGTTTTTCAGTGAAATGGTTATTCAGGGAGTTGTCCCCAATCCATATATTTGCATATATACTTGATATATTTGCTTTGTAGCATTGTTGCCCCAAGGGTAGATGCCTGCATTGTTTGATAAGCTGAATCGACCATTTACTGTTGATGTCTGACGCTACCTTTCAGAGGAACCCATGCTCAACAGAAGAATGCAGCATGTACATGTGTCTGAATAGCCTAACTCGGTCCTGCTACCTTGGCTACATTAATGTACTTACGTGGACTGCATAGTTTGTCAATCCATGAGAATTTAAGTTGCAATGAGAGATAGTTGTAAACATGACTTACTCGTATAGGAACATGACAACACTGCCATTTGGCAGTGAATGCGCTGTATGTGTTGTAGTACATTTTCACAGATCTGACTGAATACTGATGCCGTTATTTGTACCTTACTGAATAGACTGCATCCCACTGCGTCCTGCTTTTTGTCGTATTATTGAATTATAGTGTGTGGGCCATTTGAGTTAGAACTGGAACTCGATGACTATAACTGTATTGCTATGCCACTCACTCTATATCTACACCATTAACGTCTTTGAATAAATTTTCATCTAACTGGAGTGTGAAGTGGAAACTAACATACACTAAATATTCTGAATAGGGTTTACTCCCCAAATAATTTACTTGTCTATGCTTATCATATCACAGTACATCCATTAACACCCTCCCATACAGACATTCTGTTATCTTTGTATGTTTTAAGTCTCACAGAATGACTGTACTAATTTCTTACAGAACAATGTATGAAATATTCATTTGCGTATAACACATACTGCTGCCCATAGGTATACTTCAATGTCCACTTTTGATCATTTATAATAAATATAAGCAGAGATGATTTGTCTAGCCAGCAACTTATTGCAGACATTGGTGATGCTGTGCTTTCTCAGATGCTTGTTTGCATGTTTGTATTATATCTTTCTGTAGAAATTTTTTTTGCTCCTGTCATCTAGTTCTGCTTCACCCCAGTATGTACATTTTCTATGCCCATTTTCTCCACATCTGTGGCAGTTAACTTTTTTTTATAACTACTGACCTCTGCAGTGTGATAAAGCTTTTTGTCCCTTCCCAGGATTTGACTGCATCTAACCAAGTGCTCACAGGTGCTCATAATTATATACTTGTTTTATATCCCTGTCTGTGGCCACCACACATGAACTAACTTAAGAAATGTCAAATTCACAATCAGCTTCACACTCACAAGCTGTATCTAGGTGGTCCATGTAAATGTGAATCGAGTTCACAGCTCACAGCACATTCTTTCATTTCAGCATCATACTGCAACACCATCTCATTAGGCCTCTGAGATGATTAAAGCGGTTTACCTTTGAAACCTTGAAATGCACATTCTCAAAAGACAATTATGCGGAAGTAAGTTTTCAAGTTTACAGATACGAGAATAGAAATGCAGCGAATGTGCAATGAGCGAATGCACATTGACATTCGCTCATTGCAGATTCAGCATTTTGGGTGCGGTGTGCACTATAGTGGAAATCGGGAAGTGGACCCTTCCCCCACTGTAGTGCAACCTCGGAGTTAGAATAATAAAGCAGGGGGGTGTGGAGGGTGCAGCCCTCCACATGGGGGGTGCAGGGGGGCTTGCCCCCCTGCATTACACTATGTATTTGAAATTGCAGTTCGAAAATCAGCGAATCTGGTTTTCGATTTGTTGATTTTCGAACTTCGGTGCGGATCGGAATGACAATTTTCGTCATTCCGGTTCGCACAAAGGGCCATTTGGTAGGTTGATGTTTCAACCTTTCAAAGGTAAACCGATTAAAACAAACACTTTCTGCAGTTATCAGTGATATAAGTTTCAAAGTAATCTTTATGGGGATACAACCTTAATATGGAGTAATTTTGCCATATACTTATCCAATATGATTCATCACAAAAAGTGTTCATTTCTTTCTATACATGCAAACTCTGAATCCTCCATGAGTTTAAATTATTTGATTCTTTCTAGCTGAATTAATGAAATTCTCTTCACCACGTTTTTCTTTTTGGTAGATTCCATAATTTGAAAAAAAAAATACAAAGACCCATAATTGCATCTAAAGCTATTTTATTCCTAGCACAGACAGAGCTTCACCTGAGCAGTGACTGTCTATAGAATGAGATAATGCCCTCATGTGCAGGTGTATATAAGGGTATATAGGAGGCGTGTATACTAAAATTAGTACATTAGATGACTTTATTTGGCTAGCACTACTACGGATATAGGTCCTGTATGCACCTAACTTGGATATTATTCCAGTGTGACTTTGAATATATGTAACCCAATATGTCCACTGCCAATGGTATCCTTTGTCCCTATGATAGTGTCATTTTTCTGTTATAAGTACGTTGTTCCTTGCCTATTGAAATCTAGATGGCTCTGTCTTTTTCTGGTGAGGTGGTCCCATGTCATGGAATACCTGTTCTATTGAACACTTTTCTGGACATTCCACATTTCAGTCACTGATTATCAATCTAAAATGCCTTAGATACAAAGGAGTTAATTTATGTTGATTGTTTTGGAATTGTGTTATATTTTGAGACTACATGCATAGGGACAGGCAACAGCCATTGTCAGTAGAGTGCAAACGTGGCTTGAATTCAGTAGAGCGCATCTACTGGTGACTATGTACCCTGCTTCTATGTGGCATGTTTCTCCCACTGTCTACTTTCAACATTTCAGTGATTTCCAAAAATCTGGGCAGATCTACCCCTTCTGCATTATGAGCATGCCAGACTTTTGCTCATCTTTTGGAATCCATTCCACTGTTCCAGTACTGTACTATACCCACACACAAAAAAAAAAAAAAATAGATGTATACAGATTTCTAACACAATCCACTAAATGGCATTCACATCCATGTCAGCAATGGGGTTTTGTATGTGGATAGTATTATGTATATGCATATATATGCCGTACCTGTCTAGCTATATTATTATATTCTCCATGCATTTCTTTTTCTACCTTTCAAACAAGGGTGCAACTGAAAAAAAAACATAAATGCATCAGTTATCCTGCTTATAAATAAATAAATAATCTATAGTAACTCTTTATTTAACCAAGTCTTGTTCTGTGTTTTACTTTATTACACTGAGAGACGATTGGTGTTATTTCTCACATTTTACCTTTAGTTCCTCCAAATTAATTCATGCAATATACTGTTCCTAATCTAGTCATGTTATAAATACCCATTTATTTTTCTTCTGTCAAATAAACCTTTTTCACTGAGGAAAGAATATACATTTTATAGAACTACTTGTTTTATACTTTAAAATACACTTTGATATTATAATTCAATGACATCGCTTTAGTATCAGATTCACTCACCATTGCACTCTGATTCACTTCCAGTTGCATGCAAGATATGTAGTTCTTTTAAGAAATTGCAAAGATTACTGCACAATGCAAATTACTATGAATAAACTCTATTCTATAAATGTGTCATAAAGTACTCAGTTCTGTTAACACCCTCTGTAATTCCTATTTCGCCTCATTCTGTGTCATATGTAACATGACCACAACTTAATTTAATCTCTGTTATCACAATGGTTGGTAAACCCTTATCACTAATATTTGTACAAAAAAGAGATCTGTTTCACTGATTCACTCCTTTTCAGAACTGACATGCATATTAGATGATCTTTCTCTCTTTTACTTCATTTTTCCAATTAGGTATGTGTTTTTGTGTGTGTGTGTGTGTGTGTGTGTGTGTGTGTGTGTGTGTGTGTGTGTGTGTGTGTGTGTGTGTGTGTGTGTCTGTAGAGACACAATCACAAACATACACATAAATAGATTTATATATATATATAAATATATATAATTTCACTCACACACACACAAACACACAGAAAATGATACCATAAATACTGAAAGTGTCAACAGTCAACAAAAATATTTTCTGAACATTCAAATTACAGAACACTCAAAACACAAAAAGTACGAAAAATCTCAAAAAGAAAAAAAGTCCTTTGAGATCTCTAAAGCATAACCTTTCTACAACACTCAGACCTAATTTGTCTGAATAGTGGGACCCACCATCCTTCATCTTTATACTGCATGGAATCACTATTGTAAATATCATCTTAATCCCTCCCCAGCCCTTAATCCCAAATACATGCCTTAGAAAAACCCTTTCTGTAAGGATAACACTACACAAGACAGTTCATACACCCACCATATACAAATATACATTTAAATACACACACAAAACAGTAAATCTGTTCCCTTAACACTTACTCTAACCCTAAACCATAAACACTAGTGTGCTCACACACGCAAACACATACAAACATACACTATATCTATCTCCTTACTAGTTTATCGCTTACCTGCAAACACTTACACACACTAAGCCTATCCCTTACCTAACCCTTATACTAACCCACTTACACACACCCACAATCTTTGTCTCTCTCTCTCTCTCTCTCTCTCTCTCTCTCTCTCTCTCGCTTACCTCTAATGCAAACTGACAGAGCTCTTTCAAAAAACCTAAACAACTGGCAAAAATGGCATTCAGTAAAACAAATGCTCAAACAAACTAACCTGCAGATCAAATGAATGTTGAGTTAAATGAATGGCACCTATATATATACGTGTGTGTGCATGAGCACATATTTTTTGTGTGTGTGTGTGTGTGTGTGTGTGTGTGTGTGTGTGTGTGTGTGTGTGTGTGCATGTGTGGTGTAGGTCTGTTGGTTAATTACTCACTTTGGTGACCTATTTTTAAACTGTTGCATTCAAACAACTGTTATTACTTTTGACTTATGCTATAACTGAGCCCGTATTGTTTGTCGATGACTTAAAGTGTTTTTGCTCTGTAGGCACTGTTATGTCACTGTGGCGTTAATGTATATAAGTGAGGGGGTGTGGGAGGTATTGATCACACATAAATTTATGTTTGCATTTTAGTGGGCTGTGGAGAGATTTGTGCTCAGAAGAGTCAAGGTTGGCTTCAGCAACTTTTGTTTCCTTGCTGTTTGAAACAGTGTAAACAGGATGAGAAAGAGATGAGGGACACTTGTATAATTGTGATTGTTGTTTCTTTTGTAAGAGGTTTACAGGGAACAAGGATGAATTTGAGCAGTGAATGCACTGCTTATGTGAGTTTTATATTACATGCAGTTATATTATTACAGTTGGAACTCCAAACATATGAGGCTTGCATTTATAATTGTATGTGATTTGCTGAATGTGCTCTTTGATATTATAGGTTCATAGGTGTTTACTAGGCTAATGACCACAAGGGCCTTTTTAAGCCTAGCCATGCATCCCAAATCTCTGACAAGTTCTGATACCCTTGGTGAGTGTAAGCAAGGGCCTGGGAGATGAATCATTTACAGGTTACCTGTTTGCATTAGAGACATAGGTGGCAAACCAGGGATGAATTTTTGGTTTCCCATCCAATTGTCCAAGTTGCACTTGAATTGGGTTAGTGAGGAACTCTGCTTCACATGGATGGGGAGCCTGTTCCATACACAGGGTAGTCTTTGGGATACATACCTATCTCTCAAACAGGTCCTATGTATATCACAGGCAAGGTTTAAGTCTTTAGAATGGGTAATTCTGGTACTGTTTGTTTTGTGGATATGCAGGAGGTCCATCAGAGTGGGGTCTGACAATGCCTATATGCCAGGCATAGATGACCCCTCAAAAGCCTGTAGAAGACAGAATACAGGGATAGGGCTTTAAGGCATCTGCATAGGACATATTACTTATGCCCTGTATTCTTTTAGTTAGGAACCTCTGTGGATGTTCCAGTTGTTGGATATGCCTGGTTAAGTAAATACCAAAGGGTGCATTGTACTCAGTGATAGGTCTGATGAATGCTGAATACAGTGGAACAATGACTTCCTTGGACTTAGATGCCATACCTTTGTTTATAAGTTCAGGAACATAAAATTATTTCCTCACCACTGTAGACACATGATGATCAAAGGCTAGATTACTATCTATGTGTGTCCCTAAGTCCCTGTTGTCAATATGATAGTTACCAGGGATGGATGACTTCCCAAAGGATGCTATTATGCATTTCTTGGCATTTAGTTTTAGTCCATGGCTCTGAAACCAGTTATTTTTCTGTGTCAGCCCCTTCTGGAGAAAATTTGCATCAGTGTTAGATTCAATGACAGCTCCTAATTTGCAATCATCAGCAAATGTAGTCAGCCAGAGACCACTGACATTGGCCTTGACTTCTGAGAAGTAAATGCCAAAAAGGAGAGGTCCAGTGCTGGATCCCTGAGAGACTCCACTTGCAACTGGCCTCTTTCTAGAGGTGGACTCCCTAATTCTAACTTCATGATTCCTGTCTGTGAGCCAGTTGTCTATCCACCGGGTGACATACAGGTTTGTACCTAACATCTTGAGTTTGTTAACAATGCCTGAGTGGGGTATTGTGTCAAATACCTTGGCCAGGTGAAGGTAGGCAGTGTGAATGATTTTGCCCTCATCCATTGTTTTGGTGACCTTTTCAAAGAAGTCCACCAGGTTGAGTAGGCATGATCTTCCCTTGACGAAACTAAACTGGGTTGAGTCCAGTGTCTGGAGGTTTACTATATCACTATTGATAATTTCCATGATAATTCTTTCCATGGCTTTACATATAAGACTAGTGAGACTTATGGGTCTCTAGTTTCCAGGGTCTGTAGATGGCCCACCTTTGTGCAGAGGGATGACTGTTGCCTTTCTCCATTCATGAGGCACAAAACATGTTTGGAGGCTACAGTTAACGCATTATATTCAAGTGACGCCTCTAGGTGCATCTGCAGTTAACTCCTACTGATGCCTCTGTGCATCAAATATTGCTTGTTCATATTTGCATCAATAATTCCAAAACCATGTTATGTACAAGGTTTTAAAAGATTTAATCTTAAAGCATACACAATGACAAATTCAACTTCATTAATATTTGACCTCTGTCTAATGCAGGTAAATAGATATTAACTGTTTTATGATCTTAATTTTTATATATATAATTTTCATATTTTCTAAATATCTCAACAACCAAGTAACACAGACAGAACTCCTTAGCCTCATATGAAAGCTCTCAGCTAGATGAACAAAATGCTACTGACATTATGTGTGTAACTTCAGTGGTTGCTGAGGTATTGTAAGTTGTTTACAAAATATTACAAATGTAATTATTACTGTGACTTATAAAATTCAGTTTAAAACATAGAACCTAAAGAATACTACCACTATAAAATAGTTTGTGCTGAAGATTTTGCTATTTATACTTTTTTCATAATCCCTGTGGTTCCAGATATATGAACATTTGTTTAAAAATGTGAGGACATAATTTGATTCTGTCAAAAGGCTTAGGCTCTGCCCACTGGAAGTTATAGCCCAAACTTCCTAAGCTCCATTGGAGTGAATGAGTTAAATAGTAATTCCAGAAACCCTAATAGGTCATGTTTCATGCTATTTAGAAGGCATCCTGGGATATTGTCTGGGTCCACTGATGCAGTGTTCTTGGTCTTAAAGAGAGCATTAAGGACCTTTTCCCTAGTGATAGTAGGGGAGTTATATTTGATGATATTTCCAGAGGGAAGGTTGAGGGGGAGAGACGAGTAAAGTTGGAGCTGAATTTATCATCCAGGAGGTTTGCTACATCTTCTGGCTCTCTATAGGTGGCTCCATTTACAATGAGCTCTGCACACAATTGTGTATTGCCTTTCAGGTTGTGGCCATAGCTAAAGAATGCTTTGTGGTTGTCCTTGGCCTGGAAGGCCAAACTTACCTCAAATTTTGCTTTGGTAGACGTTATTTGTCCTCTGAGTTTGTTTAGTTTGATGAGAGTGCTTTTATCCTTCTGGGTGCTGCACCTCCTAATTTTTGCCATGATTGTCTTCCTCCTGTTATACAGCCGATTGATTTTATGATTCCACCAGGAATCTGTTCTAGGTTCATGGGTTAATAGGTTGTTACTAGGCTAATGACCATTAAGACCCTTATAACCCCAGCCGTGTACCTCAAACCCATTTGGATCCTGAGTATCATGGGCATCTATATGGGGAGGCATGTTAGTAGGCAGGTAACTATGAGATTTGTAGGGAGGGTGTTAATTAGAATAATACCTTTCTTATTACCATACCTCTCAAATGTCCAGATTTTTTGCAGAATGTCTGATTTTTGTCTCATATTTTTGGTCATTTCCTTATACAATTTGTTGTTTTTTGATAAATCACTGAGGACTTGAAGTCACCAAATAATGATTCACATTTGGGTTTCAGATCTTATATCCTTCAAAAAATGCATGTTAACAGAAAACGTATTATTCTAACAACTTTTTTAGTTTATAAGACTAATATTTAAAATTTGTCCCTATTTGTGGGCCTTTGCCCCCCCCCCCCATTATTTTAGGCTTTGTCCAGATATCTAGTAGTAAGAGGTTGAGAGGTATGGCCTCTGTCCATAAGGGACATGGTAGTCAGACCAGGGCCTCTGTCCATAAGGGACATGGTAGTCAGACCAGGACTAAATTTACAATTTCCCATCCAGTTGTCAAGATTTTGTTTTAATAGAGTCAGGGATGAACTCTGTTTTACATGGACAGAGAGCCTATTTCATAGTGTGGGGTTCCTTTGGGATACATATCTGTCTCTCCAGCATGTTCTGTTTATATCATAAGTGCAGTTCAGATCCCTGAATATAGTGTTTCTGGTGCTGTTTGTTTTGCACATATGCAATAGCTCCATCAGGGTTGTGTCTGAGGAAGCTCTGTAAGCCAGGCAAAGATACCCTCTCAGTAGCCTGTAGGCAACTCAATGCAGAGACAGAGCCTTTAGGTGATCAGTGTAGGACAGTTTATTTATGTCCTGAATTCTCATGGTGAGAAACCTTTGTGTGCATT
Source organism: Protopterus annectens (assembly GCF_019279795.1). Classification (NCBI taxonomy): domain Eukaryota; kingdom Metazoa; phylum Chordata; order Ceratodontiformes; family Protopteridae; genus Protopterus; species Protopterus annectens. The sequence goes on from NC_056747.1 coordinate 1,252,131,342, forward strand.
CCAGCTGTTGCTAATATCTGGTTAGGTACATGCCAAAGGGGGCATTGTACTCAATGATAAGTCTGATAAAGGAGTCTGATAAGGGCAGAGTACAGTGGTACTATAACTTCCTTGGACATGGATGCCATGCCCTTACCTATAAGTTGGGTGACATAGAATAATTTTCTTACTATCATAATTATGTGTTTGTCAAAGGTCAGATTGCTGTCTACATATGTTCCCAGATCCCTTACTACTGGGTCAACTCTTAGGGGTGTTTTGTTGGTAGAGTAATTAACTTGGGTTAACATTTTCTCAAATGGCATTATAATGCATTTTTTAGCATTTGGTTTCAGGCCATGGCAATGGCACCAGTCATTTGTCTATGTTAAACCCTCTTTCAAGATGTTGGTATCTTCAGTGGAATCAATAATAGTTTCCAGTTTACAGTCATCTGTAAACTTGGTAAGCCAAAGGCCTTTAACATTAGCCTTGACTTCCAAGAAATAGATGGCAAACATGACCAAGACCAGGCCCAGCATGGTGCTCTGGGGTACTCCACTGATGACCAGTCTCTTGGTGGAGGTAGTCTCACTGATCCTGACTTCTTGAGTCCTGTCTGTGATCCAGCCAGCAATCCACTGAGTTATGTATAGATTTATACGTAGCCCAGAGAACTTGTCAACACCACCTTAGTGGGATTTTATTTTGAATGCCTTGGCCACGTCAAGATACTCAGAAGTCTGTCAGGTTAAGTAGGCACAGCCTTCTCTTACTAAAGACAATTTGGGATGGGTCCAGTGTCTATAGGTTGCTGATGTCATTGTTTATTATTTCCATGATAATTTGTTCCATATCTTTGTGTATTAGACTCGTTAGACTGATGGGTCTGTAATTCTTTGGATCAATTGATGATCTGCACTTGTGGAGGGGGATGACTGTTTTGGTTCTCCATTCACTTGGAATGCAGCCTGCTCCAAGGCTTTAGTTGAAAAGTGCCTCAATTGTCCCCGATAGATCATGTCTTAGACTGCTCAAGAGGCAACTTTGTCCCCGCTAATAGTTGGGGGAAGTACGCTGCAGGAGATTTCACACAGATGAAGCAAAGGGAAGGTGAAATTTGAGCTGAATTTATCAGCCAGTAGATTTGCTATGTCACTCTAAACAGTGAAAGCGGTACCATTCACCACCACTTCAGCACAATGCTGTGTGTTACCTTTAAGGTTCTGAACATACCTGAAGAAGGCCATGTAATTGTCCTTAGCCTGCCCTTGTAGCTGGCTGTATTAGACTTAATTAGATCTATTTGTTTCTTGTACAGTTGCATAAGAGAGCACTTTTCTTTAAGAGATTTTGGCCATGATTTTTTTTCATTTGTTATATGCCCTATTTACGTGAGAATTCCACCAATGAGGTTTGTTTTTAGTCTTTATTTTGGGTTTACTTCTGATAGGTATGGCAGCCACTATGAAGCTATTCACTTGTTTGCATATGGACTCTGCGAATAACTCTGCACAAGTAGCTGTGGTCTTGGGGTTAGGGGGAGCCTTGAACTTTTGACAAACTGTCACTTAATAGGATGTAGGTTGCCTTAGAATAGTTCCTAACTGTTACTAGTTTAGCTGGGTTTTCCAGGTTGATTTTACTTCAAGGGATACAGCTTTGTGATCCAACCTCATTAGTGAGGATGTGACGAGAGGGGGTGCAATGCTGTCCTGTTTTAGTGAGTACCAGATACAGTATGTTTGATCTTCTGATTAGAGCATGCAGGGTGTTTGTGTTAATAAAGTCCAGGAAGCACTGTGCTTGTGAATTTGAGGCAGTGTACATTTCCCAGTCTGTAGAGGTGTAGCGGTGTAGTTAAAGTCACATGAACAGGGTGTTTGGTTGAATGGTGAGTGCCTCTAGTAGGTTTAGGTAAGAGTCATGAGACTCAAAGAGCATAGATGGTGACCTGTAGCTAGCCATTATATTGTGAGGAACCTGATCTACCATGACTTGTACAAGAATATGCATCATGGTATCATCCAGTTTAACCAAGCTGGAGGTATATTTGTTGTTAACGTACACTGAGACACTTCCACCTTTGACCCCAGTCTGTACTGCTATTGATCTACATTTGTGGAAGGCACTGTAGGCTTGCACTGCCGAAGTAGTTTCTGCAACTTTAAACCAAGTCTCGGTCATAGAACAGATGATACAGTCTCTAGAGTAAGGAGAGCTTGAAGGTTGTAGACATTTTTGTTTAGGCTCCTAGCACTGAGCAGTAATACCTTAAGGTTGCTTGGAGACTTTTTCACTATGTTGGTAGTTTTATCTTTTTGGAATTGTCCAAAAAATGCTCTAAGGGGGTGGATAAAGTTTTAGCCAGTATACAAAAGCCTAGGAGGACAGGTGCAGCTCATCCTTGTCAAAGTAGCTTGATCCGGTCCTCCCATGCTGATAGATATTGGACCCCCCTGGAGTGACACTAGTAATTAAGCCTAGTATTAAAATCAGTCACTTTATGTTCATACTGTGGCATCATCCTTGGTGAGGGTAGAATGCTGCTCATTGTAAGATTCATACCTGTCTGTGACACATATTCTAAGAGATCCATTATGTCTCTTTTCATACAGTTCAGTGAGAGACATCTCAAGCTATTTACACCCGCATGGACTATGATAGAATCATATTAGTGTTTGTGTAATATTGCAGATCCTAGCTACAGATAGGCAACTAAGTTTTATCTTCTTCTTGTATAACCTGGTGAGTGGAGCATATGTGTCACACAGTGGGGTCACCAGTGGCAAGAGTATTAGGATTAGGTAAAGTATATGTTTGCCTTATGGGTTTTGCTCTTGGTGGACCATTGGATGTAGGCTTATGTGAGATGTTTGGTGTTTCTTTTGGTTTGTGTTTTAGTGATTGTCGAAGAGTAGTGTTGCTGTTATATGGCTTTGGAGGTGTTTGAGATTTGGGAAAGTTTCTTTTAAGCACCTCAGCATAAGACAATCTGTGTCTGAAATGAGCGGTATATGTGAGAGGTGTAGTGAGAGTTTTCTTGACAACCTCATTTGTATGCAAGATTTTTGCCACTAAGTAAGTTGTGTATTTACATCTATCACATACTATGTTATGTTCTTTGATGATTAACTGGCTGTCTAAGAACATGAGTCAATTGCTAAATTGCCTTAGGATTCCCAAATCTACCATGCTGGTCACAGAGACATTATGAAATTGCATATCTATGTCATCCAGTCCTGTGACATGGTGGGCTGTTTAGGATTAAGGGTTGGGTTTTACCAGGGGTCTCCTAGGGTTACTTCTGTAGTTAAGGGTAAGATATTATATAGTGCTAGGATAAGGTACTGTGATTCTGTATGCACAATAGTTTCTGGGGTTACGGGCGAGATGTTGTATAGTGCTAGGATATGGTAGTGTTATTTTATGCACAAGCTAGATGCTCTAAAATTATGTCATGATGGTTAACAGGTTTTTTGATGGGTTCCTATTACAAGACTGAAGACACAATCTTTTGAATGCGTCTTGGTCGAATATAAAAGACTGAAAAGGCAAAATATCGAAGCGGCTTCTAAGCAAATTCTTTCCCTGGGAAAGAATTTGCTTGGCCGCTTCATTACTTTGCCATTTTGGTACTGTAGTGCAGTCTCAGAGTTGGTATATTTAAGTATGGGAGGTGTGGGGGGAAAAGCCCCCACTTAATGTAATGTTTTAAAGTGTTTTTTTTTTTTTTTTTTTTTTTTTTTTTGGAACAGCGATTTTTTTTTTCCCTTGGAAAAAAATCGCTGTTCTGACAGTTCAACATTGTAAGCTTTCGCTTACATAGGGTCAATTAATCACCGTTCACATTTTTTAAGCATTCAGTGATGTAATATAGACCCTTTTCTGACATAATTCTAACTTTTTAATAGGGAAATTTTACTGTCTAGGCATTTAGCACTATACAGGGCACTGCTAATCTCTTCTGCTCAGTGGGCAGCTCTGTGTAAATTTACCTGATTTACAACACAGAAAAAAACTTAAAAAGTGATTCCTATGCCCTCTAGCCAATAAACAATCAAACTTTGAGCACTCTGGGGTGCTTTCCAACTCAGAGAGACCAGGCAAACACCTTCTGCCAGAAGGTGGATGATCTTGCAACTTCTTAATGTAGAAGTACATCTAAAAGTAGCTCTTGTATGCAAATTAAACAACAAACAACTACCAAGTAACAAAGTCCCTGGTTAATTTGCCCTTCAGCAAGGTAATTTGGAAGAAAACAGACCTAGAAAAAAGTCAACAAACAGAGAAATTATGTTTTCTTGTCACAAAATTAAATTAACGCTTTAACAAATACTCAAAAATGGTTGCTATCACTGTATAAAGCAAGTACACATTAAGTAAAATTAAGAAAATATTCTTATCCGGATGGCTCTGGATGTAGTTGAAAGACTTGAAAGCATTGCAGAGGTCTGTACATTAGGACATAGTGAACAGGATTCACTAATCCTCCGTGTAAGACTAAATAAGACTTACACGGAAACTGCAGCCTAAGAAGAAGACATCAGCATGCCATGCATATTCATGAGGGTGCGCTGACTCAACTCCAAGGCTAACACGGAGCATGCACGAGTGCAGGGGGCATGTCGGACTGCCGAGCAGTCCAAATACCCATGCCCCTGCAAGTCCCTCAATCATCAAATGTCAACAGACATGAGCAAGTCTGCTCAAATGTGTACATACACAACACTACACTCCCCCACATTCTAAACCCCTGTACAATTATAAAATTTAAAACTTTTATTTATTTTTTTATTATTCCTGAAATAGCTGCCAGTATTTGCATGTGTTTGCATGGGTTTGCCCATTGCTTAGCTACAGTTAGCGGTTTAGACATCGAAGAGGATAATAAGAAACTTATATGCAAATTAAGCCAAATAGCATAGTGGTAGAGCCCTCGCACAAAGAGAAGGCATTCCTGGTTCGAGCCCCTCCACTCCCCTTTCTATTTTCTGTAGGAAATCTGTATAGAAAAATAATTACTGACATTTATCTTTTAAATTTTAGTAAAAAGCATTGAAATGGCCTATGTAGTAGTGAACAATATTTTATATATATATATATATATATATATATATATATATATATATATATATATATATATATATAAGAAGGTGAATTGGTTATGCATACAGATGAATGCATAAGTAAGGTATCTGAAGCAATGTGAAGCACTGCTAAGCAAAGTTTACCAGTATTAAGCACATTTAAGCATAATTGCTCATAGCTTAGCACTGCTTTAACTAGTGCAATGGCTTTGCGCGGAGCTGCGCATCGTGCCAATTAGCGCAAACAAAACATGTTTGCGCGTAGCTGCACACCGCGCCAACTAGCACAATGTTGGGCAACGTAGAGCAACGTTGGGCAAAGTTGAGCAAAGTCGGCTAAACACAGCCAAACCTCCCAGCCGGTCTGGCCAGTAGTAAAATAAAAAGCAATGACAGGCCCCGAACCCGGGATACTGTGCACCATAATCACAGTACTGAACCACTAAGCCATGACAGCTTTTGATATTCATGCACTGTCAACACACATATACATATTAATGAAAGTTTACCCAGTGCTAAGCAGGTTATTTTTCAGCTGAGATTTTTCAAAACCGGCCAATCACAAATAAGTGCGGGAAATGAGGCATATTTAAGCTCCATAGGCAGGAATACTTGCCATAACTGGTTGTAGCTCCCATCTGCAGGCAGCATGGCTGGTGTCGGAGAGGGCTCTTGCTTTCGAACACAACGGTGGGGCATTGAGGAGTCAAAAGTGATGGTTTGGCTCCTCATCCATAATCATGATGCCAGACTCCTGCAGGGCCAGTTCCAGGGCATTGAATACAAAGCAGAAGCCTGGAACTGTCTCGCACATGATCTCATCAGTGCCACAGGCATCCCTTGGACTGGTGAGCAGGTCAGACACCACTATTCAGACCTGAAGAGATGCAAGCAGGACCGTCTGAACCAGTGGATACAGGAGGCCCGTGGGATATAAACTGCCCCACTACTGAGTAGGTAGCCATGGAATGAAGTATGTAAGAATTGCTATTGTAGTCGATATTATGGATAGGTATATGTCTCAATATCACTTCATTTACTTCACAGCTGCAGGTGTCCGTGCTGCAAATCAGCAAGCCTATGCAGATAGGCTGCTAAGGCTGTGCCACCAGGCAGGTTAGTAATTATTCTGCATGTATTGTTATATAAAATAAGTGAGAGAGTCTGAAAAAGAGTGTTGTAACCCATTAATAAAGGTATAATAAGTCCTGAATAATTTCTCTGCATGTACTGTAATATCAAATAAATGAGAGAGCCTCTAGAAAAGTGTGTAATATAATTAATAAAAGTATAATTCCTGGAGTGTGTCAGTGTCACTTACTTTGAAATGTTGTTGTACTCTTGCATTATAGAAATAGTACTGTTGTATTAAGCGCTGTCAACCCACACTTGGGTAGGCCCATATAAAGTGGATGAAGGGTGTGCCAGTAGCTGTTAAGCATATATACAGTCCTCAGCTGTTGGTTAATGGCTGGCATGTATAGGTAAATCTGGCACATGAGTAGCTTGTTATTGTGTTCCCCAGAAATGTCAGTGTGCTGCTAGAAATGTAGGGGGCTGTTAAAATATAACTGATAATGTCACCTGAACACATCCAGATATGTAGATATATAAATATAAATAAAATATATAAATATGTAGCAGTAACATCTGCATCCTGGACAGTTTGTATGTCAGATACAGGTCAGGTATATAAGGAACTAGCAAAACCCATTTCACATTTTAACAGACATTGCCTAGTGTAATAATACATGTAGGGGATATATACCAGCAGTCAATAGGAATGTAGTGTAAACTATAAGTACATATAAGTTGTTAATGGAGGTATCTTTTTACACCCTACTGTATGTGCATAAACAATGCAATTCCACACCTCAATGGGTATGTCTAATCTCAAAACATTTGTTGGGACACATGTCCTATTGGTTTATAAATATCTGCATTTACTTTGATGCATGTGCTCTGTTGAAATACCAAAATATTGGTGGCCTGTTGCCACCAATCAATCCTGCATGCTGTTGGAATGTCCACTGTTGTTCTATATATGCATGTCTTATGCTTGCTGTTCAACTGTTGGAACTCTGGTGTGTTGGGTTAATGGGAATGCTGTTACAACTAATATGGAATGCTGTTGGCTGTTACCAACCCATATTGTTATTAAATCCTCCTAAACATAGAACATATGAGAAGGCTGGTCCCAGCAGACCCACCTGTCCCACCTCAGCTGGCGATGGCACCTGGCACCAGCATGTCTGGTGCCCAGCCCGGGACCTCCTCCTCCTTTGGGCCTGTGCCACCTTTGAGTGGAAGCACTGCATGAGATGGGGCTCATCCCCCCCTGCAAGAGTGGCCTGAGGAGGGCCACCTATCACCCTCCGAATGGTCAGGGCTGTGGTGCATAGGGAGATCGAGCATTCAGTCGCTGATCCTCTATGCCAGCTTGAGGCATGTTTGGCGTGACTCATGGATGAGCCTGCCCCTCCTACGCAGCCCCCAGCACAGCCACCCTCTGGGCTGTGAAGGTGCAGTGGTGACTGCCCATGGGTGGGGATCTCAGTTCCCCTGTTGCCATCTGTGGGCGCATGGGCTTGCGATTTCCAAACATCCTTCCCCGTCAATGGTGTTCACCCACCACATGTGTCATATTCTGCCCCTGTATGCATCTTGTTTGTCTTGTCTGTTTACCTCCCCAACCTACCTCCCCAAATATACCTACTTCCCCTACCCCACATACCACTCTCACCTGAAAAAAAAAGGGCAATCTGCTCCCAAAAAAAAATTACACCCCATACATAGCTGCCCATTTTGCACACATGTCCGCTGAACACATAAACTGATATTTAATTGGCAGTACAACATACTTTGTTGTCCTCACCCCTCTCTCAGGGGTGGAAGGTTTCAAATTTCCCTCCAAATGTCTAGCATATGCACAGCTGTTGCTGTTAAAGAAATGGGCAGCTATGGGCCTTCCCTACACCCTTCCTGCACATCCAGAGCTGTTTTCCCTACTGTCTTTCCCTCTTTGTGCCCCTTTTTCACCACTTTCCTATCTCCCTATTTTCTTTTCTTTCAAAGAAATGAGCATGGGGGTTAGCGGGAGTAAGCACTTTTAAGCAGTAGTTAGTGGGTTTGCTTGGGTGTGCACTTGTGTGCGCTTAGCTAAGTATTGCTAAGCATCGTGCAAACCTGCTTACAACTGCTTAAAAGTGCCTTAGTCACCCTGCATGTGTGGGCCCTTGTTCTGCTCCGCAACAAAATAAAACACCACTGTCAGTCTCGAACCCTGGACACACTAGACTGCATGAAGTACCACTAAGCCACAGTAGATATACAGCAGGTTGTTGCTGAAATATATATATCATGCATCAAAATGTGTGAATGTAAAGGAAAGATAGGAATGCCATAACACAAAACCTGTTCTGTGGAACTTTACCAGCAGTTGTTGTGGAATTGCATTAGATGACTGTGACAACAGAACCAGACATTCTAGTAGTAAATAATGTTACAGCAGCGCTTTACAACCCCCACACAGTATCATAGCAGGACAATCCCCACCCAAATGTACAAAATACCTGTGTGTTCAGGGTCCAGCAAGGATGTAGGTAGGCATACTCAGTACTGGAATTGTCCAGTTTTCATGAGCATCCTGTGCTAATGTCAACAATAAAAAAGCACAAACTGTGCAGAAGTGTGTACATTAATATCCACAGTATAGCAGTTCACAAACAGTTCATGTGCCAAATGAAAACATCTCAATAACTGCGTATGTATGGCAGCTAATTGTATAAGTAGAAAAGAAACTACATACTCCCATGTATCTTGTGTTAGCATTTGTAGGGTTGAGTACAATTCTACACTGATAACTGTGTACTGGAAGTGGCAACATTCAGGTCTGAGTACAACATTCAAATCACTGGCTACACCCCTAGCTTCAGATATAAGAAGTATACCGACCTTCTGACTTATACAACGGTGTCCACAGCAAATAAGCATGGGCCCCACTTTGGAAAGCTGAAAGGTCTACGCCTACCTGACTTAACAATTTATAGCATTGGGTTGCTATGATAGTGAGTATTGCAATTACCACACAGCAGGCTGCATGCAATCACCAAATGGTGGCCACCAACTGGTGCAGAGGCCATCACATGCACATGTGCAGATACCTCTAAAAGCAGGCTATACTTGCTGTCCTCACATACAATCATTTCATTGCAGCTATGGAGAGAGAGAGAGAGAGAGCGAGAGAGAGAGACACACACAGACAGACATACACCGAAATCTACAGCAACAGCAACAGCAACAGAAAAAAAAAATTAAAAAAAAAAAAAAAAAAGGAAAAGAAAAGGAAAAAATAGACACACCGAACTGAAAAATACAAACGCATACAAAGGAAAGGTACGTAACAGATATGTATTTACTGGCATGTAGTAGTTTTTGAAGAGTACTCTACATACTTTGAATCATCCATATGTGGCAGCAGTATGTATCTATGCACAGAAGCCTTGCATAATTACTGCCATGGAGAAATCAGTTTGTAGCTGGTGCAGTGGGATATGACTGTGACATATGTAGTTCAGCATTAAATGTCAAACATCTGATCCATGTTATCTGTGTTCTCTACAGTAATGTGTACAATGGCTGTTTGGGGGAGTAGCGCATACAGCTGTATAAACATGGATGTGACAGAGCAACAAATGCATGATAGTCATATTAACGTGTAGCTTAGCATTGGCAAAAGCTGTAGCAGGTTAGTATGCTAATCTAGCATTTGCAGTTATATATACACCCACTAATATTACTGTGTGCTCACATGTGACAACTGTTCATGTTGCAGCAAGGCCCAACAGGTCAGCCTTGAGGTCCACGGACTTACAACAGTGTGGACCTTCGAGGTGTATGGCACACACATACGGAGATATCTGTCTGTGTCAGATATATTAGCATCTGTACATGTGCATAGAGCAAGGGACATACTGCAACTCTCTGTAAAGGGTGGGCATATATATATATATTGGTGAAGGTTGTTATGTGCATATTTCTATGTAGGTTGTAGTGTGTGGCAAACAAGACAGCATACAGTGCTGGTATATAACATGTGGTGGTTAAACGCTGTGGGTATGATTTGTCAGGTTTTCAGTGTTGCTGCCAGTGAGGCCTGCTAAAGCTACATGGACTGAGAACACCTTAAATGCATTCCGGACAATACTGTGCAATATTATTACATAAATGTATACCTCACAACCTTCGCATAATTGATATTTCCACCATGAAAGGTGGACTGTATATGTGCCTATATGTATATCTATATGTACACCAATGGATGTTTATATGTATGTGTATGTATATATATATATATATATATATATATATATATATATATATATATATATATAAAGAGAGAGAGAGACAGGGTCATATTTACTGTGAAAGATGCCTGGTGACAAAGCCATGGACTCAAGCTCAATGTTGAAACTGCATTGGCATCCCCTCTGGCAAAAACTCTGTACCCATGAGCTACCAGATAGGTGGTAGTCTACTTAACATCGAAAGTGTGATAAGAGACCATGGGACATATGTGGACAGTAGTCTCCCCTTTGATAATCACAGTGCCACACTAGTCATGTAATCTGTCTACATGGCACACCTCATCACAAAAGGTGTGTCATCCAGGGAAATATAGGTCAGTGTTCCCCTCTACTCATCACTCATAAAACACATTATAGAGTACAATGCCCCATGTGGTATGTACCTCACAAGACATCTACAGCAACTGGAAAGGCCACAGACATACCTCACAAAGAGTAATACTGGCCTCAAACAGATGCCCTAGGCAGACTGTCTCACAAAACCACAGCAAGACTGTGTCACATACCACCTACCCAGAGGTGACCTGTGCCTAACATACAAAGCTATGTCAAACCCAAAGTTGTTGGACATGCCCCATGTAAACAGATCATAATCCCTACGAGCTACACGCTCTAGGGACTTAAACCTTGTCACCTCAATAAACAGAACATGCTGGAGGGATAGATTCCTATCTCAGAGACATCCCATACACTGGAACAAATCACCTATCAATAGCAAATAAAGCTCCTCATTAGCAGTCATCATGAATAATCCTGATGAGTGGATGGGAGATAGGAAATACACCCCGGGAATCACCTCTGTAGCTCTGCTTGACAGGGGCATGTGAAATTAAATTACATGTGTGTCAAAGGCCAGGGCAGCATATGGCTAGGTTTCTATAGGCCCTAGGGCCAATAGCCTATTACCTACCTATGAACTGATACACACCCACATTTACTTGTTGCAATAATTGCTATGTGAGGTTGACTGAGTGTGATGGTGAATGTGTTGGTGAATGCGTCGAAGCTTTGTATATGTGTGATAGCTTAGTGGGAAACTGTTTCTGTCATGCTATTTTGTGTCCTAGCTCTGATTCCAGAAAAAGATGTGTATGCTATTGCTAGGCAGAAAAAGCAGTATGGCATATGGTCTGACGTAGTCCCTTGGTGTCGACTGGGGTGTGCCATTGTAGGCTAAAGCAGTACATGTATGCTTATTGATTGGCACTGCTGGTGAATCCAAATCCCGTATGAACTGTAGTACTACCTGAAGCTGTTGGCCTAAACAGCACAGTATGGTGTATGTCCACATTGCTAGGAAACACTGTTATGTGTGTTCCCTGTAGTCCTCACAGATTACATACCTCAGGCATAATTTTTTTGTAAGTACTGACACACAGTACTGTATGGTACACAGGTAAAGCTCATCTGGGTTGCCATACCTTTGTGTCTTGTATGTATGTTTGATGTGTGTGTGGAGATGCCTGTAACATGCCCTCGGTCATATGTGTGTTACAGGATATAAGTGCGTATCTAGCAACATGTATAGTGTAGTACAGCAGTATGCCACCTATACTAATGAATGTGCACATATGTTAGGCAGGGGTTTGCCACCGACAACTAGTGTGGTATACTGGTAATACTGTAACTGGACTCTACAATCATTGCAATGGATGACATATTTCTTTATGCATTAGCTTGATATATACCTCCTGTGGCTAGGTGGTGCATTGTGTCGCATACAGTGTGACATGTACTGTTGTATAGTCTTACATACTGGTTTCTCTTTGTTGCTGTGCAGAACATGGTTTGATATATAGAGCGTGCCAGGCACTGTCAGGCAGTTGTGGTTTGAGCACTGATATGTGGTATTGAAAGTGTGTATCCTCAGACAGCCAATAGGTTGCTATATATGGCAGTTCAGTGATATCTGTACTTTAGAATGTTAAGTGTGCCACATGACTTGCTCACACATATTGTTTCATTGTCTTCCCGGGTCATGGCCCACAATCGCAATCCCACATATAGCCCAGCAAAGGATGAGCAAATAACAACCAGCGTGGTTCAGCACTATGCCCTGCTGTTCTCAAGAACCAGCCAGGACCAGCATGAGCGGACTGCACTGTGGCAAGATGTTGTCTATCGGGTAAATGACATAGGCATGCATAACCGGACATATGAGCAGGTACGCCATCACTGCAGTGATTTACTTAGACATGTCTGGCAGTGTGCGTCTGATGTCCGTAGACAGCAGCTTGCCACAGGTGGTGGAGTAGCCATCCATCCCCACCTCACCAGAGTGGAGGAGCTGCTCCTCAGCCTGGTGGCTCCTGGCCAACACCAACAACAACAAGCATGTATCATCATGAAGGCCGGAGCCACCCAGCGAGTTGACATGGAGCGTGCAGGTAACATGGCATATCTGTAGACTACTGTTACCTCTATTGGTAGATCATGCATATGTGAGATGTGTACTGTGTAGTTAGAAGATGTGGAGCCTGGTGTTGTGCAATATTGATAATATGGAACATAATCTGTAGGCCTGTGACTGTCAACCATTGTACTACTGTAAGATTTCAAACCCACAGTAGCAATGCCACAGTTGTTGCCACTGACAAACTGTCTCATATCCTTGTAGTTCCCTCTGGTGTGACAGCAAGGCAGCAGACCCATGCTGGTGAGTGTGTTCTACATTTATTATTGCAAAATATATGTGCATGTCATAGGTGAGGTGTAGGCCATGTACACGTAACACACCTACGCATAATGCATGCTGTGCATGCTTGCTGTGAGACTATGCACATCCCAGTAATGTGAGTAGCTGCCTCAAACACATGCAATACACAGAGCATCCCACACAACTGTGGAAAAACTGTAGTGGACATTGGATAGGCAGAGTTGATACACATGCACACAACATACACAACATTGTCATACGCAGTACACTGTAATATGCTACACATGGCGTATTCAGACACCTGCTGTAAGGTCACACTCCAGTATCCCAAATGTCATCCACACAGCACACATAACATACCTGAGGGGTAGAGGCCTATCATGGGGCTATGCGACACTCTGCAACACATAACACATTCATGTTAGGCAATGCTCCCTACTGGGCACCTTACAAACCCATGTAACAACTGGCTGTGAAATGGTGAATGTAGCCATGGTACTGCAGTTCAGGTACAGCATGCTAGGCGCCAGTCTGGCACACATTAGCAGCCTTGCGTGACCACATTATGCTGCATGATGATAATGGCTCATGGTACTACACCCCATCCAGTTACAGTAACCACAGTACTACACATAGCATTCATTGCTATGCACCTCAATGTTGTGTGTGTGCAAACATATGCACCTATACACAATATGCATAGCAATCACCATTTGTACAAAGTGACACGTATATGTCTTGTAATGCTATGGAGTGTATAAGTCACGTGACACACATTGGGTATGTGTGATGTTTAATGTTGCAGTTGTGTTGTAGCATGCCATGTCAAGGCTGGCACTGGCATGTACACATTATGTCCTACACTCACCATAACCATTGTACAATGGCTATGTTGAGCAATGGTATTCCATCATGTATACATGCACCACTCATCCTGTGTGTATACATAGCATGCATGTGCTCAACCTGTGTCCACAATTATCTGCTAAAGACACAGACACTCTAGTCAGAAATGGATATCTATGTGACACACAGATACACATCCAGCCATGGTATATATACCTGTAAATGATGGTGCACAGGACACTGCAGAGCTTTCAATACTTGCACAACAATTTTGTGTCCATGTACACATTGCATTCTAGGGTGAGGCCAATCACTGAACAACAACATACATGCATCAGAGTCATGTATACTGTTTTTATCAAGGGCTGTCTACACTCGCACTGCATGCTGTTGAGCAACACACATCCTGCATGCTGACACGTGTGATATGACTGTTTGGCTTGTGATACTGTACCCCACCATCAACCGCTATTGAGTATGTTCTGGACTGCTGGTGGTGTTTGTGTGTGTGTGTGTGTGTGTGTGTGTGTGTGTGTGTGTGTGTGTGTGTGTGTGTGTGTGTGTGTGTGTGTGTGTGTGTCTGCTTTAGTGAGGAGTGTATTTGTGTGCATGTGTGCATGTGTGCATGTGTTCATGTGTTCATGTGTGCATGTGTACATGTGTGCATGTGTTCATGTGAGCATGTGTGCATGTGTGCATGTGCGCATGTGTTCATGTGTACATATGTGCATGTGTTCGTGTGTACATGTGTGCATTTATGCATGTGTTCCAACATCATGTACAGGTTGTAAAGTGTGTTTCTTGTCTTCCTCTCACAGGTGCTGAGTTTGGGCTGGTTCACTGCAGCAGGGAACCTGATGTCACTGAGCCAAATAGTGATAATGAGGATAGGTGTGTTGAGGCACAGGCATGTTTGCCAGAGTCTGTCGTTGGGCCACCAATTGACAGTACACACGTGTCCACCCCATCCATGCACACAGTCATACTGCCAATACATCCATCACCAATGCCCTTAGCTGAGTGACAGCATACAGTCGGCATTGGCCAGGACAGTGTGGTATCTATGGCACATGCATCCCGACATAGCAGCCATACCCAGATGTCTGGAAGGGTACCACATAGGCAGATGTCCAGGGGTTCTCATTGGAGCACTGCTGCTCCTCATGCCCCTGGCAGATGTGCCACAGGTCTTACAACCTCACGCATGTTCCAGGCTGTCATGGAGGCACAGGCACATATGGAACAGTACACCAGACAGGGACTAAGGGCACAGAGGGCACATAACACCATTGTAACTGACAGTATCTATGACCTAGCAGGTGCCATCCGTAATTACACTGAGGTCACTGATAGACGTTGGGGTGAGACATTAGATGTCCTCTGCAATGTCATGTCCATGTGTCAGGACAGTGCAGGATGGTTGAGACGTCGACGTGGATGTATACCAGCAACATCAGCAGCTGGCAGTCACCACGGACATCCCTCAAGTCACAGCCGCTCCCGTAGTGCCAGTACCAGCCCCAGCAATGTTGGGGGTGGGCTGTCCATAGACCGTCCTAGAAGACCACGTGCACATGGCTCTGGACAGTCCCAGCAGGGACCTGTGTCCAGTGTACATCCGTCTACCTCTGAGGATAGTATCCAGTCTGGCTTAGTACCTGATACTGTCAGTAGCACCCCTGCCAGGCACAGGTACCATATCCATGGCCAGAGACGGTGATCTGTAAAGCCTGGCAGGTACAGTCTGTGGCTGTCCCACAAGTCCCCGTATATGGCAGCCACATGGTGGAACTGCGTGCATATGCAGACACAAACACATAAACCAGACACCTAGGGCTAACACATACCTGCACACATTACATCAACATTGACCCATAACAGTACTCTTGGCCCTCGCACACACACACACACACACACACACACACACACACACACACACACACACACACACATACATGTCGATTGTATGGCTCAATGTAGGCCTCTGGCAAACCAACAACACACCCTGTGCATATGATGAAACCTGTGCCACCTCCTATCATCTGTAACATTGATGCAGGGACAGGCTACCATGGTGCTGATGCACAGGGTGACTTTATAGCAGTATAGCAATGTTAGCATGTTGTCAGCAGTAGAGTGTTATGATATCCTTGAAGGTGTAGCTGAGCAGGCATGACGCATTAAAGTTATGATTGTCAATGTAGTATTGTTTACACCAGTGTTAGTTCCAATAGTGTATTGTCCGCCCACGTGCCACTTGGCTGATGTGTGTAGTATTGACAGCATGTGTTAGAGAGTGGACAGTACATGTGGGATGTGTGCAGCACAAAATTGCAGGTGTACATTTGTGAACATGGTGGAAGTGCACTGTCTGCATGTATGTGCATAGTGGACACATGGGCAGGGTGACATGCCCTGTATTACACAGTAACACTCCATAGTTTCTATTGGTGGCCAGTATGCATTGTACTACACACATTTTGGAACTAGAGTACACGTGTGTATGACATGGTTTGACACTGTGCTGTGGGTGATACTGTTACTATCTGTCATTGTTTTGCATTCTGGTAGTATACATAACCTCAACAGCCTGACCATAACCAATTGTTAGATGATGTCTTGACAACAGATGTAGGACACACAGTAACATTTGGATCCTTCAGGTACTATACTATGCCATTAACCAGTGGTATTCACCTGCATCCATTCCTGAGACCACTCCTATTTGGCATATAGCTCTCTTAGGTACAAGCAATCACAGTAGGGATATGTCCGTCCACGTCTGGTAATGCATACTGAGGCCTATAATGCATTCTCCAGATGACACACACATCCTCCACAAGGGTATCATACAGACAGATACCTGTTGTCAAACCCATGCTGTAAAGCTATAAGCCAACCAAAGCATAGTCATCCACCTTTACGAAACATAGTATCCCCACAGTACCACATAAGTAGTAGCCACCAACATGTTGAACAGGTACCGATGTGTACATGCAGCCAAGTGTTACATCATCTCTCCTTTGGTAATCACATTTCCAAAGGTATTTTGAAATCCCTCGTTGGATCACATAAGCAATAAGGGGTCTGCATGCATATCCACAAAGGTTGTTGTACACCTATAATGAATAGCCATCATTGACAGACTTTACTGCGTTTGAACAGGTCTGACATATACCTCAGCCATAAACCCTCACTCACACAATTCAATAGAAACTGTAATGAGTGTGTGTGACATGGATGACCTAGGCCAGGGATCACTGCAGTGGCTGGCCTTGTCACAAGCATACAGATGTGACCTAAAGTCTGGAAAGCGGCAGCACACTCTGGCAAAGATGACAGATGTGTTCATGGAGAAAGCAGTGTTCCCACCCATGAAATAATTCAGGTCACATGTATGTATATGTATTTGCCACACAGCTACCTGACATGTGCAATGCACATACTGTTGTCATACTGATATGTCATACAGTAGTAAAAGCAAAACCCACAACACATTGCCCAACAGTCTCACACACATAGAGCACACACACACTCATCAAGTGCAGGATTCAAACCACTACCAAACTACTTTGTGATAATAGAGCAGTACCCATTAACACGATGTGCTATACACATTACTGGGCATTTTCCTTTCCACAGGTATATGGTGACATCATCAGACTTGACAAAGATAAGTATACCACTTTTAAGGTGTTTTACTACTCTCCAAAAGGTTGCTCCTCTCCAAGGAGATCACACACAAACAGACACACACAGTTGTCAAGTGCAGGATTCAAATCCCTACGTAACTACTTCATGATACTAGAGCAGTACGCATTAACATGACACGCTATACACATTACTGTGAGTTCTCTTTTCCACAGGTATATTTGTAGGATGGTGACATCATCAGACTTGACAAAGATAAGTATACCACTTTTAAGGTGTTTTACTACTCTCCAGTAAGGTTGCTCCTCTCCAAGGAGATCACACACAAACAGACACACACAGTTGTCACATGCAGGATTCAAACCCCTACCTAACTACTTCATGATAGTGGAGGAGTACACATTACCATGACACGCTATCCACATTACTGTGAGTTCTCTTTTCCACAGGTATATTTGTAGGATGGAGACATCATCAGACTTGACAAAGATAAGTATACCACTTTTAAGATGTTTTACTACTCTCCAAGAAGATTGCTCTTCTCCAAGGAGATCACACACAAACAGGCAAACACACACAGTTGTCAAGTGCAGGATTCAAACCCCTACCTAAGTACTTCATGATACTTGAGGAGTACGCATTAACACGACGCACTATACACATTACTGGGAGTTCTCTTTTCCACAGGTATATTTGTAGGATGGTGACATCACCAGACTTGACAGAGATTAGTATATCACTTTTAAGGTGTTGTACTACTCTCCAAAAAGGTTGCTCCTCTCCAAGGAGATCACACACACAGTTGTCATGTGCAGGATTCAAACCCCTATATAACTACTTCATAATACTAGAGGAGTACGCATTAACACAACATGCTATACACATTACTGGGAGATCTCTTTTCCACAGGTATATTTGTAGGATGGTGACATCATCAGACTTGACAAAGATTAGTATACCACATTTAAGGTGTTTTACTACTCTTCAAAATGGTTGCTTCTCTCCAAGGAGATCACGCACAAACTTGTCAAGTGCAGGATTCAAACCCCTACCTAACTACTTTATGCTACTACAAGAGTACACATTTACATGACGCGCTATACACATTACTGTGAACTCTTCTTTTCACAGGTATATTTGTAGGATGGTGACATCATCAGACTAGACAAAGTGGGTTACATTAGGTGACATTAGGTGGGCTACATAGAAGGAATGTCTAAACACTTTGGCCATGTGATCATCAAAGGAGAGTTTAATATCTACCTGTGTCCCCAGGGCCATAATGACTTTCTCCATACATACTGGATTACCACCTATGTGGTAATTTATGTGCACTTTGTTTTATCCAAAGGGGATGACTATGCATTCTTTGGCATTCTGCTTGAGGGCATTGTTTTGACACCAGGTATCTGTCTCTGTCCGACCCTTCTGGAGGATGTCTGTGTCAGCCGTAGAGTTGATTATGGACCACAGTTAGCAGTCATCTGCAAACCTGTTCAGCCATACTCTTCCTATGCTTGCCTGTACCTCTGACAGTATCTAATGAACAGGTCCCAGGACCAAGACCTGTGTGATGCCATTTGTGACTGGTTTAGAGTCGGACATGGCACCCGCAACTCTGAACATGTGTGTTTGATCTGTGAGCCATTTTGCCACCCATCCTGTGACATAGCTGTTAGTGTTCAAGCTGGTAAGCTTGCCCATGATGACAGAGTGGGGAATGGTGTAGAAAGTCCTTAGTGAGGTCCAGGTGGGCTGTGTGGACTACTTTCACCTCCATCTATGTCCTTGGTAACTGTTTCAAATAAGTCAACTAGGTTTAGGAGGCAGGATCGGCCTTTAACAAGGCCAAGTTGGGTAGAGTCCAGTGGCTGGAGGTCCACAATGTCTATGTTTATGGGTTCCATGACAATTTGCTCCATAGCTTTGCAGACCAGGCTGAGTAGACATATAGGGCAATGGTTTCCAGGTTCTGTTGTGGCACCCCCTTTGTGGAGCTGGATGACTGTTGGTGTATGCCATTCTTTGGGTACATAGCCTGCGGTATGATTGAGTCTGGACAGTGAATATAGGTGAGGGTGTAGTTCCTTTTGGGCCTGGTGTAAGACGCAGCCTGGGACACCATCCAGTCCCATTGATGCTGTGTTCTTAGCTTTGGAGAGGGCTATCTTTACCTGCATGTCCATGAAGTCTGGGGCTCTGCATTCTTCTGGGATGGACACAGGCCCTTTTGGGGGTGATGGGGGGGAGTTTGCACTGAACTTGTCCCCCAGGATGTGGGCAATGTAAGTTGGTTCAGTGTATTTCTTGTCATTTTTCAGTAGCTGACAGCATATTTGGAGGTTGCCACCTACATATTTGGTATAGCTAACGAAGGCTTTGTGGTTGTTATTCTTACATTCCTTGGCAATTTGTCTTTAGAACCTGGCCTTGGATTATTTTATGAGCGATCATTGTTTCTCCCTAATAATGATCAGTGATTCCTTTCCTTTTGTGAAGTTTGCTCTATCATGTGTTTGTTTCCTCCTTCTGTTGTCTAGCTTATTTATTGGCGACGACCATCAGATTGGTTTCTTATTTTTTGAGGAGTGCATCTTGGTTTTATTGGGGATGTCTCTATCCATGCATCCCTGTAGATGCTCATAGGATGCACTTGTAAATGATTCGCCAGATTGTATACCATTATCCTTTAGCAAGGGGGCTTTGGAACTTTTCACTTTGGTCTTGGGAAGTGTGCAGTTTGCTTTTGAAAATGTCTTCAGAGTGGTTTCATTGACTGGGGGTGGGGGCGGGATGTGGATGTCCAGTGTGATTACTTTATGATCTGATATTACCAGCAAGGGTTTATCTCTGTTGTGGAACACTGGTACCCCATGTTGGTGATGATCAGGTCCAGTATGTTGTCAACTCTAGTGGGTATGGTGACCAGCTGTTCCAGGGTGTTAGAGTTTTGAAACTCTAGGAAACACTGAACAAAGGACATTGTACACGAGTAATTCTCCCACTCAATGTTTGGGTAGTTGTAATCTCCTCATATAATGGTGTTTGATAGGACTTTTATATTTTCCACTGTTCTCAGGAATACTGAGTGAGGTTCCCGAGACAAGGTAGGTGATCTGTAGCAGGCTACAATCTGATAAGCAGCTTTGCCCAATGTTAGTTGCACTTGCATGGTCTCCAAGGCCTTATGCTGTGCCACTAACCTGAAGGTGTGGGTATCCATAGGGTAAATGGATACACCCCTTCCCTTTGTATTTAACTCGTGGTTTTGGGTCTGAAGATCAGAGGGATTGTGAGTGTTTTATGTGGAGCATGTCCAACAGCTTTGTGTTTGACATAGCTTTGTATGTTAGGCAGAGATCACCTCTGAGTAGACGATATGCGAGGGAGTACGGCTGGACCATTTTGAGATGGTGTGTGTATGGCATGTGTTTCAGGCCACTAATGCTCTTTGTGAGGTATTGCTGCAGGCTTTCCAGTTGTTGTAGTTGTCTTGTGAGGTACATAGCAAAAGGAGTGTTGTACTCTATGATGGTTCTAGTGAGTGATGAGTGGAGAGGAACAATGTCCTCTTCTATTCTGCATGAGACACCTTTTGTGACGAGGTGTGCCACATAGGAGGATTTCCTGACTACTGTGGGGATGTGATTATCACAGTTGTGTCCACTGTCCACCTGTGACCCAAGGTCTCTTGTCACACTTTCAGTGTTAAGTATACTACCGCCTATGTTGTAGTTCATGGCTACAGAGTTTTTAACAAAGGGGATGACAATGCACCTTTTGGCATTGAGCTTGAGCCCATGGCTTTGACAACAGCCATCTGTCTCAGTGAGGCCCTTTTGTAGGATAAACACATCTTTAGTGTTTACAATTATGGTTCCTAGTCTGCAGTCATCTGGAAACTTCAGTAGCCACAGACCTTCCATGTTAAAGTTTACTTCAGGGAAGTAGATACTAAACAGGACAGGACCCAGGCCTGGACCCTGTGGTACTGTACTCATCACTGGTCCAAAGTCATACTTGGAGTCTGCTACTTTCACAGTGTGTGTTCTGTCAGTAAGCCAGTTGGCAACCCATCTTGTGACATAGCAATTTATACCTAGTTTAGTGGGTTTATCTATAATTCCAGAGTGGGGGATGGTGTTGAAAGCTGTGGCAAGATCTACATAGGCTGTGCAAACCACCTTACCCTTGTCTACAGTTCTGGTGACTGCTTCAATGTCATCTATCAGGTTTAGGGGACATGATCTGCATTTTACAAACCCAACATGGTTGTGATCCAGGGTTTGGTGATTACCAATGTATTTCTTTATAAGTTGTATGATGATACATTCCATGGCCTTGAAGAGTAGGCTCATCAGGCTAATGTGGGGCTAGTTCCTGGGGTCTGTGGTGTCTCCACCCTTGTGTAGTGGGATAACTGTCACTGTGCACCATTCAGCAGGCACAAAGCCTGAGGTGAGGCTATGACTGAACATGGTACGTCAATGTGGTGCTTGTTCGTTCTGTGGTTTGTGTAGAACACAGCCTGGGAAGTTATCTGGTCCCATGGCTGCTGTGATACTGGCTTTGGAGAGTGTTTTTTACCTGTGCAGCCGTGATGACAGCAACTTTGCAGTCTTCCTTTATAGAGATGTGCTCTTTCATTGGTGAGAGGGGCGTAAAGTTAACACTGATCCTATCTGCCAGGATGTTGGCAATATCAGTTGGGTCTGTATATTTAGTGCCATTGAGCTGTAACGCAGAACAGATCTGAGTGTTGCCATGACATGGACCTGTCTGTTGGGCAGAGATCTCCTGAGTAGACAGTATGCAACAGAGTACAGATTGGGTTAAATTCAGTCTTGTTGCATGGGGCAACTGTTTGAGGCCAGTAATCCCCTTGTTGAGGTACTTCAGTGGTCTTTCCAGCTGCTGAAGGTGCCTAGTCAGATTCATCGCAAGTGTGTTGTGGTACTCTCTGATGGGTCTGATGACTGATGAGTAGAGGAAACCTCCTTTGACCTACATGCACAGACCTTGGCAGTTTGTGGGAACACATAGCATGATTTTCTGACAACTTTGTGAATGTGTTTCTGGAAGTAGTGATGACTATCCACATTTGTCCATAGATCCCTTATTATCACCTCCATATTTAGCCTAAATGTGTGAGCATGCCCAGTATGACCTTTCAGTGTGATGCTGAATGAAATCCACTACATTTGTTAAAGTGTGTGAGCACGCCCGGTATAGACATTTATACTATATGTGTGTGGAAAATCAAATTGTATTTTTACAGCAGGGCTCACCTTTGTGTCATAAATCAACAGGGATCATGCTGTGCCTGCAGGGCTTCCATGAGACACTTTGCATAGACGTATCAACATTTCTACATACAGGGAGGACAGCTATTCTTTGTACATTTCTACCCGGGGGCACACCTGATTGTTACTGTGGGTGTACATAGGATGAAGGTTTCACCTGACACTTATACACATTTGCTAGGCCTGCACTGCTATGTAAGGTACACCATTTCAGTCTGTACTGTTGCCTATCATACTGGCTTGAGGCATACTACTGTACTACAGATCTTAGTGTCCAATGTCACGTATATTAGATTGTAACTTCATAGCCTACCCAACCCACATCACACCGCCTGGCCTGCTGTTCTCTGTCTGCATAGGCCTGTGGGGGAGGTTACCCATATGCCTCTTTAGGGGCATGATACAGCATTTCTTTGTGTTTGCATTAGTGTACAATTGTCCTGCTGTGTCTGTACCAGTGAAATGCTGTCATGGCTTAGTGTTTCAGTACTGTAACTATAGTGCACAGTATCCTGGGTTCGAGCCCTGTCACTGCTTTTTATTTTCATGCTGGGCAGACCAGACTGCTTAAGGAACAGTAAAGCAAATATGAGCATGTTTACCTGACTTTGCTCAACTTTGCTCGACTTTGCCAGACCTTGCCCAACATTGCTCAATGTTTCCTGAAGTTGCGCTAGTTAACGCGGGCAATTTTGTTTACATATATTAATTGCAGGATCATATTGTGTAGCATGGCACATACCATGACAATTTGGGTACATGTAGTTGGTGAGTACTGCAAGGCTCCACCAGATGTATCCAGGCACCGGAACCATGACTTGAGCATCCCAAACACACGCTCGATTACATTTCATGTTTGTGCATGTGCCTCATTATGGTGTTCTTGTTCCACTTCCACTTGTTAGACTCCATGTGTGCATTTCTGATGGGTGTCATCAGCCACGGCTCCAGTGCGTATCCAGCATCCCCCACTAGGTGACCGTCAGGGATGTCCCCATTGGCAAATGTCTGGTACAGCTGCATCAGATGCCAGATATGGGAATCGTGGTAGCTTCCAGAGCAGCCAGCACACACACTCAGTATTATGCCCTGGGCATCGCACACGACCGGGCAGTTGATGGAGTGGAAGCCCTTGCGGTTGATGTAGGCCCTACCCCACTGGCTGGTGCTTTGATGTGTATGGGCATGCAGTCAATTGCACCCACTACCTCAGGGTGTTCCGCTATTTGCTGGAAGAGATGCATATTGCTGGCCAATGCCTGACGGGAATTGGGGAAATATATATGATCACCGACATGTGCTGACATGGCATTCAGGAACTGGTGCAGTACCCTGGATGCTGATGCCTGTGAAATCCCCATCATATCACCAGTTGGTCTCTGGAAGGTACTTGTTGCTAGTATTCTTAGGCCAACACATACCTTGGTTTCCACTGGGATGGGTTTCCCTCTGTTGGTTCTGTGTGTGAGGCGTGGCCTGCACAGCTCAACAATTTGCTGCAGGAGGTCTCTGTCCACTCTATAGCGCTCCACTATCTCCAGCTCATGTAGCCCCTGGTAGGTTACCCTGGGTCTGTACAGTCTTCTCCGTCTCCTCACTGTGGGTTGCTCAGCAGCATTCGCAATGTCACCACCCTCAGCATCTTGCATGTGTTGCCTTATAATAACAATGGCAGCCCCTAACATTTTTTGTCTCAGTTAAGCTTTTTAAGTTTTCACTTCTCTTTGTACACTGCAGTGTTGCAGTGTTTCTGAGAAAAACATGGGAGAATGTTGCTTGCAGAGTTTTACGTGCTGGGCTGGGTTGGGCTACTGTACTGCCTGTGTAATTGGCTGATTCTGATTGATTTCACCTGGCAGCTCTGCTAGTTCTCCTTGGTTAACTTCCTACTACTTATTTTCCTTCCTTTTCCCTTTCTGTTTCCACAGGGGGCAGCGACGCGCAAACAAGCACAAACACGCGCACACAAGTGCACACACGTGCACACAGGCTTAGGCAGGTGCACATCCATGCACACAGGCTTAGACAGCCTTACACAGGCTTACACAGGTGCACAGATGCGCACACAGGCTTAGATGGGTTTACAGGCGCACACATGCACGCACACAGTGTAAGAACCTTTGCAAGAAACTTTAGTGATATCCACAGTGTACACCTTTGGTTTCTGGGTTTCAGTTAAGACAACTGTAGACATGCCTCTTCCAGTCCTGAGTAACTCACAGCAAACACATGCCACTCTGCTCCAATAAGCTTACAGTCTTTCATACATACCCCCTCATGATGTCATCTATCTTCTACTCTACTACTCCCCTAATCCTACACTTATACTCTAGGGACATGGCTCACATGGCAGGGAAAGTTGGGATTCACTATCCTTATCCTCATTTGCATAGGATTGCCTACTAATGCTTGGTTACATCTCTCAAACTGAGCTTCCCCCCTTAGCAATCACTACTCAGTAGCCATGTTGTCTTCAGCCTGCCATTCACCTGCATGGCAGAATAATATTTTTAATAAAATTCCTATTTTTTACTTTTTTTTTTATTTTCTGGTTTTTAGTGCGCCTCACGTTTGCGCGGCGCTGCACTACGCTTAAACATCGGAGATCGGGAAAAAAAATTAAAATGTATTTTTATTAATTTGCAACAGATAAAAATGCCAATGGCCTTATATTTGGCCATTGGCATACTTCCTCAACTGGATGCATCCTTTATTTGGAGCTGTCATAGCTCCATTTTGCTATTTGCAGAACGGTACTCCGTTACCAAATAACTCTACTCTTACTCGGACAGGTTAGTGTTTTCTGGATCGCAAAATTACCTCATTTGCATAGCTTTCAGCAGCAAATGAGGTAATTTGCATAACATAACACTGTCCATGCAAGAGTAGTTTTAGAGCTCTCATGCACGCCCCTGCCGGCTATTGCTGAATCGCTCGGCAGACATATTGCCTGTCTGGAGTCTTACTCTACTCTTAGACTCCGTGCAAGCCTTCATCAATCCGGCCCAGTGTCATTAACAATGTGAAGGTTAACTGGTTGTGATTCAATTATTGTTGAAGCTCCCCATCATACCCTTACTCATGTGTGCTAACTATACCTTATTCTTGCCGCTGACCCCAAACCCTAACCTTCACCATTCCTTTTGAAAAACCCTTTACCTACCAAAACCACTATTCACATAAATTATGTCTTCATTTATTTTATGTGTGTGTGTGTGTGTGTGTGTGTGTGTGTGTGTGTGTGTGTGTGTGTGTGTGTGTGTGCCCGTGCGCATGCGCGCACGCGCTTGTACATGTCTGTCTCTCTGTCTGTCTTAGTATTTCACTGATTGCAAAATGAATATGTCACTTTTTATGCTCAGTTTTATGTGGGGTTTGTGGGGTTTGTGTTTACTTTGGTGAAGTTAGCTTTGGAGTTTAATGCTGGTTTCACTGAAGTTTTTTTTTTTTTTTTTTATCATTCAGGATATTTAACTGCACAAATGTGTGTGTGCGTGTGTGTGTGTGTGTGTGTGTGTGTGTGTGTGTGTGTGTGTGTGTGTGTGTGTATGCTTGTGTGCATGTGTTTGTATAATGTATAACATATATGTATATATATATATATATATATATATATATATATATATATATATATATATATATATATATATATATATATATATATATAGGATAAGTACTTTAGAGCAAAATGCCCTAATGTCGACATGTTTTGGTTGACAGGCATCTGAGATCAACAATCTTCAGGGCAGGGTGGTATATAAAATTAGCAGTGTGTATGCAGGTGCCAGGATCCTTGCTCCCCCTGCAGAAATGATTGTAATTTTATTGCCCAAGGTTGACCTTCAGAGCATGCACAGAAGTGTGTTGACATTTTGTTGTTGATGTTAACATACTGACATTCAGAATGTCAATATACCATCCTTTTGACTTAATATAACACACACAAGCATATATATATATATATATATATATATATATATATATATATATATATATATATATATATATATATATATATATATATATATATATATATATATATATATATATATATATATATATACACACACACACACACACATATACCATGGTTTAGTGGAGTTGGAAGACCTGTCATTCAACAAAGTTATCCCTTCATTTGGGGTAGAAAAAGTTTGAAGATCTTTTTCTACTTAATGAGATAGCCTGTAGACGGAACCAAAGTAACACTCCTATAAATCAAAATGGATGCCAGAATAAAGAGAAATGTTTGCCTTTCATTACAGGGAGAATTGCAGAGGGAAAGATGCAGGGCTCTGGCCCACAGGAGGAGGTCCTTTCAAGGACTTGAAAGACTAGTGGTCATGAAGGAATATATTGTGCAGCAAGGCCGGAGACACAAGTCTGGAGGTTATGGACACTTGGCATGAATAAGACTGATGAGAGCTGTGAGCTACCGAAATAATGAACTAGTTACGCTCTGTCATTTAAGTTTGAAAATATTATCTTAAAGCAGTTGAAAGCGTCATCAGACTATTCATTTGGCTTTTATTTCAACACAGATATGATTTAATTTTAAAATGCAGCCTTTGTGTACGCTTTGAAAGGCAAACATTTGTAATACATGTGCTTTATGCAGCAAAATATAAGACTAATGGTGGAGAATGCATGCTATTTGTGTGAACTTCCTTAATTTGTGTCTTGTAGGGGCCTCAGGACACCACAGTGGTGGACAATGCAGCCAAATGTTGATTCTGTGCTATTAATCTTGGGTGCTAAAGTGAGTTTGAACTACAGGGTTTACTTTAATAGAAAGAGAAGTTTCTGGATTGGCAAAACTTAGATGAGTATAGATGACTCTCCCAGGGAAAAGGTTGCATGACTGGGAGTCAACAGTCCTGTGCTCAGAACTGAGCTGTGTGCTAAAATAGAGAAGGAAAAAATGTTTTTGTTTTGTTTATTAAAAGGATCCTTGAAGTAATGCAATGTATTAACAAAACATCAATGCAATTTACCCTGAATGGAATAACAATCCCCAGGATTCAATCAGCTAAAAACTGTGCAGGAATAGTGTAGCTGTTTCTGCACAGAATATGGCCGCCGAGCGATCCAGTAAACAAGCCTGGGGACGTGCACGAGCCTGCTAACATTATTCTGCCACGGACACAACTGGATTGTGCTAATTACCTCATTTGCTGCTGAAAACCATGCAAATGAGGTCAATTAGTGATCCAGTAAGCAGGCAGGCATCCGTGGCAGAATAGTGTAGTATGCAGAAATGTATTCGTCTACTAGCCGAATACATTTCTGCAAAAATCAAAACGGAGGCATGACAGCTCAAACTAAAGCATATATTCTAATCCTTAGGCATACCAGTGGCCAAATATATGGGCATTGGCACAGGAAAGTGTTGCAAAATTATAAAAATCAAAATTTATTTTTTTGGCCAATCTCGGCCATTTAAGCATAGGGCAACGGCGTGCAAACGGGATCATGCCGAAAATAAAGAAAAATGTGAAAAGTCAATTCTACGTGGAATCTGCATTTTGCCATTATAGTCTATGGCATGCAGAATCAAAACAATAGCAGGGAATAATGGTTGCTAATGGGAAAGGCTCTGGTGTAGTGCTGTAACAAGGGACTAAGGCAGTGGGGTATGCTAGTGAGGGAAATTTACTGAATCACAAAAAGAAGACAAGTCCCAAACTGCACCTAACCATGTTGGAGCTATAAGGCAGTGGTGTAAGCAGGAGAAGCAGACATGAAAAGGGTGTGTGTCATGCTTAGTGTAAACAGATTGTAGCTCCACGGCTCCCAGATGAGCTTAGCCAAGCACAGCTAAGCAAGGGGGTGTGTCTGCGGCTGTGTTGACTTATTCCATGAAATAAAGAGCATGTTCATGTCCAGGGGAGGGCCATTTCTCATTGTTTACCTTAGCTAAATGGGTTTGCGTGGCACGCATCGGGTGCAAAACAAAAAAAAATATCTGGAAATAACCGGACTGTTTACATTTGGGCACTGGGATTGCACGGCATGCCTCGGGGCTTAAAAGGGGTGGAAATGAGAAGGGGGAAAAAAGAAAAAAAAGGGAAATAGCAAAATAAAAGTAATCAAGTACAAATAACATAGCTGACAGGTGGAATGCATCATAGTCAGCCAATCATACAGGCAGCATCTGCAGCACAACAGTATAAACTATGCAAACACCTTACAGTCTGTTTTTTCCCACAAACTCTGCACCAGTGGTGTACACATGCAGGGGAATTTTAACAGAAAACATGTTAGGGGCTGTCATTGCTTTGATCCATCAGTATGTGCTAGAGGCTAAGGACAGTGAGGAGGATAATGCTGACAACCGCCACAGACCGAAGAGGAGGAGAAGTGTTCCGACCCAGGGTAACTTACCATGATCTGGAGATAGTAGAGCACTACAGGGTGGACAGGGACATACTTCAGCAAATCATCAAGCTGTGCTGGCCTCAACTCAGACCTAGAGCCAACAGAGGGGAACCCATCCCAGTGGATACCAAGGTATGTATAGCCTTAAGAATGCTAGCTACAGATACTTTCCAAAGACCTACTGGGGACATCATGGGGTCTCACAGGCATCCACATCCAGGGTACTCCACCAGTTCTTGGATGTCATCCTACCACATACTGGTGAGCACATTTACTTCAACTTCCTCAACAGCCATGAGGAGAGGACCAGCAATATGTCTCTCTTCCACCATGTAGCAGAATACCCAAAGGTACTGGGTGCGATAGACTGCACACACACCCACATCAAGACATCACCCAGTGAACAGGGTAGGGTCTACATAAACCACAAGGGATTCCCCTCCATCAACTGCCAGGTCATGTGCAATGCCCAGAGCATTATCATGAATGTGTGTGGTGGCAGCGCTGGAAGCTATCATGAATCCCACATCTGGCATTCATCACAGCTGCACCAGGCATTTGCCAGTGGGGACATCCTGTATGGCCATCTGGTGGGGGTTGCTGGCTATGCACTGGAGCTGTGGATGATGACACCCATCAGAAATGCACACACACACACACACACACACACACACACACACACACACACACACACACACACACACACGAATGCCATAATGAAGCACACACACAAACCAGGATCATTACAGAATGTGTGTTTGGGATGCTCAAGTCACGGTCCCACTGCCTTGACATATCTGGTGGAGCCTTGCAGTACTCTCCAGCCACATGTGCACACATGTTCATAGTATTTGCCATGCTACACAATATGATCCTGCAGATACAGCTGCAGCAGGAACAGCACAGTGAAGGGTCACGCAACCCCCCCACCATTGCCAAGGTCCCCACAGGCACAGAGGGACTCAGAGGAGGAAGCCCCTGAGCCTGCTCCTGTAGGCAGATGGAGGTGTGCCAGTATGCCCATGCCTTGGCAAAGAGGCAACGCATAGCACACACAATGACACTGTAGGGGCCCAGAGACTGACACCTCTCTCTGACTCACACACACAGTAAAATGGATGACAGACACATCATATTACCTGTAACTTACTATGTATAGGCAGTGTACTGTGTGCATCCAACATAGGCAGCCCTCAGGCACTGTCCTCACAACTGCCACAGACACAAGGTAGTCAGTCTTCTTAACAATAAACATATGGATTAGTATGTTTTGTTAGCATATCTATGGTAATGATGCATGCATGCAAAGGAATGAGGTGGCCTACTGGGATAGCAGCAGACAACTGACAGCTATGTAGGACACCAATAAATGTCTGCACAATACTGGGTTCCCCACACAATGCAGTATCATTTAAGGTAACAAATCCCACTGCAGTATATGTGGGGGGCCAACTAAGGGGGGTCATAGGTCATATGCATGGATGTCACTATGGGGATCCCATACCCACCCCTCAGAGTCACACAGCAAGTCAGCCATAGAAAACTATAAAGGAATGTCTTGCAAAGGTCCACAAATGGCGACAATGATGGAATACCCCCTACAGACTTACACAATGCTATCACAGCAGGCCTTGCATTTGCAGTAAGGCTCTGGAGGGTAAGAAGTCTGAAACTCAATTGTATGGCATTACAATCTAACCTGTGGTCTCTAGTGATATGCCTCTATTCTCCAAGATAGGGCACAATGCTATGCTAAATGGAACCAAAATGTAAAGCCAATATCAGCACAGTCTGTGCAAATGTGTACTGTTGACAGGTGTGCCCCCCCACACCCATATTCCCATAGAAATGCAGTAACATGTAAGTTTGTAGGGTAATAGCAGCAGAGCACACATTGCCAGGGCTGTCCCAATCAACACGATAACTTGCTGGATGTCCACAATATGCAGGGGTCAATGAACTATGCATATGTGTGGGGACTACTGTCAGGATGTGGCCAGCAACTTCTCATGGCTGTTGTGTCCTATTGGCCTAGGTACAGTACTCTGGTAGACAGGACCATGTTCCACGAAATGCAGTGCCAACTATTTTGCATGTCAGCTACACCTACAGTGGGAGAAGTACACACTGTCCAGATGTCAATATCCATTACTGCAGGGAAGCTGGACAGGTCATGTACAGGGGGCCACACATATGAATAGTACACAGGTTGGAGTAACCTACACAGTGCCTACCATACCTCACAACTGTACAGACCTTTTGCAGAATGTATACAGGTTTGCATCATATTTGTGGTGTCTTTATTCCAAAATAGTGGTTGTCTGGCAAATCATTGGCAAACCACGAAAGTCTAAAGTCAGAAAATATCGATGGATTGTAGTGTCTCAGACTTGATACCTTATAGAAAAATGCATGCTAATGCAAAATATGTTATTATATCACCCTTCCAGGTTTGTAAGGCCAATAGTTACAATGGTCTGTATATTTAGGCCTTTGTCACCCAGTTACTCATGTCTTTGTCCAGATGTCTGGCTCACATACATAAAGAGGTATGGTGCCTAGCAGCACAGCAGTGCATTCTGTCACTTACCATTGTCACTCCAGGGGGTCTACTGCCTGGCAGCCTGGGAACATGTGTGGGACAGAACACACTGCCTTGCTACAGATGGTCTGCATCAATCTCACATGGCCTACAGGCCTCTGGCAGAGGCCCATGCCTCACCCATAGTGCCTTTGTAGGGAATGTCATGGTGTTCATACTTCCAACATAACACAGTCAACAAAATGCAAATGTAAGGCAATGCCACTAAATGCTAGTAGCATACCTCTCAACCTCGTAGAGGAAGAAATCTGGACAAAGCCATACATAATGGTGGGATAAAGGCCATACTATAGGGACATATTTGAAATATTGCTCTCATAATGTTAGAAAGTTGATAGAATAACAGAGGGGTATGTAGTAATATGGATGTCATGAAGGGGTGTGAAGTCTGAAACTCTAATGTTCTGTCATTATTCCCTGACTGCAACCCTGGGTGATTTGCAAGAAATGTGCTAGAAAACTACAATGTTAAGGGAAACTGACCAGATACATGAGGCATGAATCTGGATAATCTATGAGAATCTGTACAGCTGACAGGTATGGCCACACCAGGATATGACCTTTTAGGTAAGAAGAATACTGCACAACAGGAGATCCCCAGCCAGTATATCACCAAGGTGCTGGACCTTTTACACAGTTTCATCAGTCAATGGGCTGTAACCACACCTCCCAACTGGCTGGAGATTGTGCAAGAATATCTAGCCTTTATCTCATAATATAGGTCTGTGCATCATCCATCTTGTATTTCTCTGGTAAATAACTGTGATGATCTGATTATATCTGTCAGTAGGCAATGACACAATACAGTACAGTGTCAAACATTACATATGTCAGAAAATGACTGCTAAAACAAACCCTGTAACTCAAACAACTCACATATTGTTAAGAGCAATAGTTACAGTACCCCCTATGTTTGGCCCATTGTTTCCCCATATTGGCAGCCTATCTCCAGATATCTTGCACAAACAGGTTGAACGGTATGGCTGTAGAACACAACACCCTGGACTGGAGTACAACTATCCCTAGAATGGATTCCCACACTTACTATAGAAGGTAATACTTAGCATGCTCCTACACATAGAGAAGTGAAGCCCATGTCTGAAACAACATCAGACTATATATTTCTGTATTGTGCAAATGTCTTTGCATACACTCAGCTATGTAAACCTGTCTCCACACAAACTCATCAGACAGGCTTACCCACAGCCAGTTATAGGTGGCACATATGTGATATATCTGCATCTGTGTTTTAGTCCATTCCCACCTGT